>NC_142928.1:90739791-90759791 GCF_046866305.1 Octopus bimaculoides
TGATGGATATATAAATATACAAAAAGGAAAAACGGTCGGAGAAGCTGACATCGTTTTTCTAGGCCACGTGATCCTTTCGGAAGGAAAGTAGTATTCTGCTTGTTTAAACTCTTTTCAGAGCCGGTCGAAAATGTAGGTGAAAATTAATATTACTAAAACCTTTTCACGCACCCACTAATCGTGCAATTACGATGAACGTAAACAAACAAACGAAGTTTGCTTTTAGAGGTGTTGAGATGTCTTAGAAAGTTAAAGAAGTGGTTTTAAATTCTCAAACGCAGGATAATGCTAATAATAATGCTAATAATAGCCTGAACAGGATAAACTACCCCTATTTTGCAGAAAAAAGTGTAGGCTATATTATTAGCATTATCCTGCGTTTGAGAATTTAAAATCACTTCTTTAACTTTATTAGATTTTATATTTATAAAAAACACAAATTCTATAGACATTATCGAAACAAAACCATTTTCTTTTTGTGTATTCGTTTCTGTTTTCGTTTTTCTCAAAAATCATGCGAATCTTTGAGTTGTAATATACTGAAAATGATTTTCCATCCAAAAAGCAGAAACTTCACAAACTTGCATTCTCTGGAGTTGTCCTTATCAAACCTTGCAGGAAAGCAATCGTGGCTTACCTGAGAAAAAGTAGATTAGTAAAATAATCCTAAATATCTCAACCAGGAAAATAATGCAGCTTTTCTATACAAAAAAATAATGACATCGGTAAGGCATATCCTCCTTTCAAGCATTCAGATATTAACAGCAAGTAACCAAATGTTTACTTTCTTTCTTCTTTAGCAGTAATTACTTTTCTTACCTTATAGCAAATGCTTAAAACGTGTGTAAGATATGGTTAATATTCTCTTCAGTCTTTCTTTTTGTGGCATCAATATTGATATTTTGAAATTTACCAAGTTTCCAAAACATTCTAGTCAGATTCAGTGCTGAGTAGCTGATATAGAAGTTTCGTGAACTGTCTAGAATTTCCTAAAATTTTCAAGATTCTTCTAGAATTTTCCTGTAATCTAAATAGTAATATAAGTACAGAGGCCTTAAACTCATCAGTTCAGTTTAGTTCTGAATGCATAAATGGATAGGTCCATCTGCATTTGTCAAAGATGGCATCAAGTAGCTGCAAACCTCTTAGAGGTGCATTTAACTGTGTCAATAATTAATTTATCAAGACAGGAGCGAGAAAGTACACTATGATAGCATCTGCCAAAATGTGTGACACATCTTAGTATGCTTGTCGGAGATCAAGACAAACTCTGGGCACTTCATTTTCCCAACGAGCACTGCAAAAATATAAAAATAATTTCTAGGAATTTTACTTCTCCCAAACATCTAGATGCAAGAATGCATCAACTATCATGTAATTAGACGGTCAGATCATCCATTATCCATCGCCTCGATGCCACACTAGCCTTAGCTCCGCATATCCATTCTTACAGTGAGAGACGAACCATCATGAAGGGAGAGCAGTCAGAATGGGGGAAGTCGTTGTACATACAAGTTACAATTTCTGAAGTACAGTTAAAAAGAAAATGTCATACTCAACGACTTAACCAAAGTCTTGATCTTACAAATCTTGGTCTTACAAGATCTAATGCTGAGCTTTTGATGTCCAGGTTCAAGCAGTAGACTCATTAAATGAAATTGTGAAAATTACATATCCATGAAAATAACATCTGAGATTTTCAAGGTTCTTCATTTACCATGATGTGTTCTGCTTCTTCCAAAATGCGACCAGTCTGTTCGAAGTCAATGGTATTACTTGTAACTCGAATTAGTGACACTTCTTCATTGACATCTCATCCAGGATCCTCAAAGCTATGCTGCTCCGTAATAGAAGATATCCGTGACTTATTCAGTACATTTCAAAGAATAATACAGCAGCATCAACGCCTTGGTAGATTTCTTGAATTCTGATAAGTATGGCTGGTAGATTAATAGAGATTTCAAAATTGTAACGTTTCTGCGGGGGTCTTCAAAGTGGGCTTCACTATGTTCCCTAGCTACCTTTGCGTTTGGAACTGCAGACACACGACACACTATCCAAGGCAGCAATTTCCTCAACGGAGTAAGTTCTCTTTGAAACAAAACAACATCAACTGTGAACCATTAGTGGACGCCTGGAATGTGTTGTTCCCAACATTGTGCATAAAATCGGATTTTATAAAACAATTTGTTTCAGTACTTCATAAGGAGCCTTTAGCCTTTAAATACCTTCATGAATTCTTCCCTAAGTTACTTGAGACAAAGATGTCTGACAAAGACACTTTTGTCCATGACAACAGGTAAAGAATATTCCAGAGTACATGAAATTCTTCAAGGTGCGCAGCGCGAAGAAGAAAGTAGCTAATGATGTCTTTGTCACAGTGATTCAACGATTTTTTGGGTTGTCGCAAAGCAGAAATTTGTGGGGGATTGATTGTGAAGAATTATAGCAAGATTCCCTGCTGGATGCTATAGGGGATTTTGTATGATAATCCGGCTGTTCTATAGATCGAGTGTGCTTTATAATAATCCTTTCTACTAAGGGCACAAAGCCTGGCATTTGGGTGGAGGGGACTAGTCGATTATGTCGACACCGGTGTTTCACTGGTACGTAATATATCGACCCCGAAAGGATGAAAGGCACAGTGGACATCGGCGGAATTTGAATTCAGAACGTAAAGACGGACAAAATACCGCTAAGCATTTTGCCCAGTGTGCTAACGATTCTGCCAGATCGCCAGGTATAAAGCCTACAATTTTAGCTGAGGGGGCTAATCAATTATATCGACCCCAGTGCTCAACTGGTACTTATTTCTTCGACCCTGAAAGGGATGATATGTAAAGTCTACCTCGGCAGAATTTGAACTCAGAAAGTTCAGACGGACGAAAGACCGCTTAGTATTTTACCCAGCATGCTAACGATTTTTATTTCTTTATTGCTCACAAGGGGCTAAATATAGAGGGGACAAACAAGGACAGACAAAGGGATTAAGTCGACTACATCGACTCCAGTGCGTAACTGGTACTTAATTTATCGACCTCTGAAAGGATGAAAGGCAAAGTGGACCTCGGTGGAATTTGAACTCAGAACGTAACAGCAGACGAAATGCCGCTAAGCATTTCTCTCGGCATGGTAACAATTCTGCCAGACCTCCAGTAATAATAATAATAATAATAATAATAATAATAATAATAATAATAATAATAATAATAATAATAATAATAATAATAACAACAACAACAACAACAACAACAACAACAACAGCAGCAGCAGCAGCAACAATAACGTTGGTATTATTATTGTCTCCCTCATCTATGCCTCTGTGGCTTATAAAAGGAATTATTATTATTTATATTATTATTATTATCATTATTATTATTATTATCATTATCATCATCATTATTATTATTATTATTATTATTATTATTATTATTATTATTATTATTATTATTATTATTATTATTATTATCATTATTATTATCAACATCATCGACATCATTACTATTATTTATTTTTTTGTCACTAAGTCGACACTAAGAATGAGAAGTACTATACAGACAGACGTGTGTGGGAGATTACAAAGAATCGAATGATAGAAAAAATATTTCATGAGATATAGTATACATGATATATAGCAGTACTAAAATAAATGTAACAAAAATGGTGATATTAACAGACTGCTTATAAAACGCAGTGTTGGTGGGAGAGATTTGATTAGCGTAGAAGATTGTGTTGCAATAGAGAGGAATACTACCTATACAAATATGTATATTAGCGACAGAGGCAGTATTAATACGGAGAGGTAATATTTATTCTCACTTAAAATTTACTGCGGTAGATACCATGAGAGAAACTCTCATATAGACTTTTGGTGCAAAATGCACGCATGCTTATATCGCCAGCGGGGATCGCAACATCAGTGCCTGTTCTGGCACTGATTTTCTATATAACTCTGGCTGGAAAGTGAGTCGCTACTATCTCTAGCGGTCAAGCGTCCATCACCGATGAGACTAAAGAAGGTCAAAATCATGTGATCTGTTGGTCTCGTCGCTGGAGTTGGTGGGTATTTATCTCCCCGCTAGCGATATAAACAAGCGTGCATTTTGCAACAGAAGCCATGGCATCTAGAGCAGCAAAGTTTGTTTTCACAGAACATCTACGTTTTTTAAGTGGGAATGAATATTACCTATACAAGTATGAGTTAGAGGTTAGGAAAATGTTGAGAACTGTGGCAGAAAGAAGCAACAACAGAGAGAAAAGGGACGGATGGTATTATGGAAAGCAAGAAAAGAAAAAGAACAGGAAAAATGCTACGGAATTTTCTTGAAGAACATTATATCAGGGAGGACATGAACATATAGCATATACTTAAGAAAAGGAATAAGCCATAGTGCTAGTGACAACCAAAAGATATCTAAACTTGGAGAGCCGAAGGAAAGGCCTGACATAAATTTTTTGCAAAAGCTGGGAGCACAATGAAATAGTTAAACGCTGGTAACTGAATACACGGAAAAGTGGTTTGGACATACAGCGGTGTAAATTGTTCTAAATGAACGCTAAAACAATTAAAATGTTATATGGTACACGAAATTCCTGACAGACAAGCAGCTGTAACATTCAAGAATAAATATATCGAAGAAAAATGCACGAGAACTTACGTAATAAAAGTAGACTATATGCATAACGTTGTAGCACCATACACTACTACAAGGATATACATATACATACGTAGTAGTTCATCGACGGAACTTTCCAGGAAGGCCTCGGAACTTTCCAGGAAGGTCTCGGAACTTTTCATGAATCCCTCGGAACTTTCCAGGAAGGCCTTGGAACTTTCTAGCAAATCCCATACTCGGAACATTCTGGGAAGTAGTTCATCCTCGGAACTTTCGAGCAAGCCCTCGGAGTCCCATCCTCGGAACTTTCCATGAAGTAGTTCATCCTTGAAACTTTCCAAGACTCTAGGAACTTTCCGGAACTTTCCAGGAAGTAGTCCATCCAAAGAACATTCCAGTAATCCTCGGAATTTTCCAGGAAGTACCATGCTCGGAACTTTCCAGGAAGTACCACACTCAGAAACCGGTAGTATTTCGTCGTCGGAACTTTCCAAGAGTCTAGGAACTCTCCAAGCCCGTGGAACTTTCCATAACTTTCCAGTAAGTAGTTCATCCTCGGAACATTCCCGGAAGCCCTCGGATTTTTCCAGGAAGCACCACCCTCGGAACCTTCATCCTCGAAATTTTCTAGGAAGTACCACCCTCGGAATTGTCCAGGAAGTAGTTCATCCTTGGAACTTTCCAGGAATGTCTTGGAACTTTCCAGGAAATCCCATACTTTGAACTTTCCAGGAAGTACCGTCCTCGGAACTTTTTCAGGAAGGTCTTGGAATTTTCGAGGAAATCCCATCCTCGGAACTTTCCAGGAAGCTCCCTTCCTCGGTCCAGGGATACCTAAGAACTTTCCATGAAACCTTCGGAACTTTCCAGGAAGTACCACCCTCGGAACTTTCCAGGAAGTAGCTCAACCTTGGAACTTTCCTGGAAGCCCTCTGAACTTTCTAGGAAGTAGTTCATCCTCGGTACTTTCCAGGAAGTCCTGGGAACTTTCCAAGTAATCACATCCTCGGAACTTTCCAGGAAGTAGTACATCATCGGAACTTTCCAGGAAGTACCACCCTCAGATCTTTCCAGGAAGTAGTTCTTCCTCGGAACTTTCCAGGAATGTCTTGGAACTATACAGGAAGTAGTTCCTCCTCGGAACTTTCCAGGGAATTCCATCCTCGAAACTTTTCTGGAAGAACCAACCTCGGAACTTTCCAGGAAGTCCTCGGAATTTTCCAGGAACTCCCCTTCCTTGGAACTTTCCAGGAAGTACCACTCTCTTTCTCTTTCACTCTCTCTCTCTCTCTCTCTCTCTCTCTCTCTCTCTCTCTCGGTGACTTGGAAGAAAAGACAGAAACGAATTTCTTTTATTTTTCCATATTTCAATTTATCGATGTTTGTAAAATATTTAGGACTTATGCTCTATAAATCTGCCAGTTAATTTTATAATGCTTGAAGATATTTGAAATATTCTAAACACTAGTACATAACACGTTGTCTTATACACGAAAAATGTCATATTTTGCTTGATCGAAAAATAGGCATATTCAGGAAAGAAATATGTAAAAGATGCATACAGACACCTTTTATCTTCTGCTTGTTTCAATCATTGCAGACGTTTAATAGAACAAAGTACATATTTGTACTTTATCTATAAGTAAAAAAATAAATCCAAGCACACACACACACACACACATGCATGCATACAAACATAGTAATAGATAAGTACGATTCAAGGATTCAAGTGCAGGAAGTTATTAAGCTTCGAGCATGTATGTAGCTAGTATAAATATAATAAGAAATGCGCTCTTTTAAAGCCTAGCCAGGTTCATGGTCCCGGTTTCCCGGTTTCAATGGCGTATGTGTTCCCCAGCTGGACGAGACGCCAGTCCATCGCAGCGTTACTCATTTTTGCCAGCTGAGTGGACTGAAGCAACGTGAAATGAAGTGTTTTGCTGAAGAAAACGACACGTCGCCCGGTCCAGGAATCGAAACCACAATCTTACGATCATGGTACTGACACCCTAACCACTTGGCCACGCACCTCCACATGCAGCTAGTATGGATGACAAAAAATGGACAATAAGCGATAAAACGTGTTTGTTAACATTGTATGTTACACGCTTCGTCCCACATTGAAATCAAAGAAAATTTCGAGTCACTAAACAACTTACGGTTTAGCAACTGAAGTTGCTAAACCGTAAGTGGAAATAGAATTCTGGGAATGCAAGGAATATATATATATATATATATATGTACCTGTCAAATAATGTTTATGTATGCAGCATTTTTCGTTGATTTAACATTTATATTGGAAAGCCTGCAAGTTCATCATGTTGTAGTAAATTAACTATAATTACCAAAGCCTTTATGTGCGAAAGATTTCCAACTCACTTGAGAACAACATACAGCCGAACAAGGCGGCGAGCTGTCAGAAACGTTAGCACGCCGGGCGAAATGCTTAGCGGTATTTCGTCTGTTTTTACGTTCTGAGTTCAAATTCCGCCGAGGTCGACTTTGCCTTTCATTCTTTCGGGGTCGATAAATTAAGTACCAGTTACGCACTGGGGACGATGTAATCGACTTAATTCCTTTGTCTGTCCTTGTTTGTCCCATCTATGTTTAGCCTCTTGTGGGCAATAAAGAAATAAGAAACGTTAGCACGCCGAGCGAAATGCTTAGCGGTATTTCGTCTGTGTGACACCGGTTGAAATGCTTATTGGTGTAACGGCTCCGTGAGTTTGTATCTATTAGTAATTATTTGAGTACGTTTGTATAGTAAGTGCAAGTTTCTATTGACTGTTCTTGTGTTATTTCCTGTTATAATTATTTGTGTGATAGTCTTCGTTCGAAAACTATCGTGTGTTCTCCCCTGTGGGGGAGACATTAATCGCTGGCAAGATGCCGAATAGTGTATCTTCGTCTGGCGAAGAGTCAACCGATGGAAAAAATATTGAAAGTTTATTGTTTAGAGATGTTTCAGATTCTTCTGAAGGTGAATCGCCAAAACCAACGAATTCTACTGTGAAAAGCCTTCAAACAGAAGGAAAACAAAAAAGAGGGTTTGCGTCGGCGGCTGGAGGTGGAACCCGCCATCTGTCGACAAACAAAAGCGACCTACGAATGTACAAAGACATGATTACAATTCAAGACGGTGTTGTCAAGATTCAACCCCCAGAGGATTATTTATTGTCGGAAAAAAAGAAAACCATCATATACAAGACATACTGTAAAAAAGAAAGAAGAATTGAGCGAGTAAGCGAGGAGAGAGTGGGAAAATGTTTGAAATCCATCTGGCAGGATATCATATATCTGACCAGAGGTAAAAAATTTGGTACCATCGAGGTACAACTAAAAAATATTGAAACGGCACAGATGCACTCGATAAATTCATTGGAAACAGAAGATTTAATTCTAATACCTATATACATGGGTATGAGGACTACCAACATACGAATAACAAAGGTCCCTCCTAAAGTCGACCCTATGTGGTTGATGGCTGCGGTCCTGGCAAAGAAGGTAGATGAAGTGAATATACTTCAGGCTATCGTCACCGAAAAAACATATTGGATCGGCCACACGGTCCACTTATTAATTCAAGGAGAACAGGCTGTAATTGAACAACTTCCAGAAAAAATAGAAGTTGGGGAGGAGCTGTTCCTCAACGTTTTTATCGAGGGGCGTAAACCCCGATGTTTTCAGTGCGGTCAGATAGGCCATATAAAAAAATACTGTAAGGAAGGCGAGGAGGAATCTGAAGGTGAGGAGGAAGAGAAAGATAAAGAAACCGAAGGAAAGAAAATTACCAGTAAAAGAAAAATAGAAAATGCTAACCAAGTAAAACAAGTAGAACAACGACCAACAAAAGCAGCAAAAAGAAACCGACCACAAATAACAAGGAAAGAAGTGGAGGACAGAGGGATAGTAGCACTTCACAGCAAAAATGTTGATTTAATGAGAGAAATAAAAGCAAAAAAATCAGCCACCAGAATAGCAGGACTGTCTGAAAAATTTCAAAATTATGAACTACACGAAATGGATTCAAAGACTCATAAGATTTTATTAAATACATACAGAACGTCTGTATCGGCAATGAGACTGGAATTTAACCAGTCCATTTTTCAAGACTTGCCACCTCTGACCCTATGTCAAGAAAAGGTGGAGAGACCCTCTCCACTGGACAAGCCCTGATTAACAGATAAGACATGTCTGTTCACATTGGTTGTTTAAATGTTCGTGGCCTGTTGTCTAGCTGGAAGCAAGGACGCTTCCTAAATGACATCAGGTCAAGAAAATTGGATGTGATTGTTGCAACGGAAACCCGAGTAAAGAGGCCAAGAGATCTGTCCCCCCTCCTGAACGGCTACGAGAAATACGTTTCTCCGAGTCGGGCGGGAGGTGGGGGTGGGGTGTTGGTCCTACTAAAAAGAAACCGGGTAACCAAAAAAAAGTTGGTTTTTTCTGATGCAGAAGGCAGGCTGGTCGTTCTTGACCTGACATTCAGTTGTGGCAAGATAATCAGGCTAGTTGCTATTTATGCACCCAATATTATGGGCCCGCAAAGTGAATATTTTCGTGACCTGGGCAAGTTCCTGGCCACGTCGCATTCGCTAGTATTGTTAGGAGACTTTAACACAATATGTGAGGCACACACAGATTGTGTTGGCTCGAACACGAACAGAAAATGTAACCCAGGCTTACGGGATCTTCTAAGTCACTTTCAGCTAGCAGACCCATATAGGTTGGAACACCCGAACACTCCACAGTGGACGTGGTCAAATAGTGACGGGTCTACCAGAACATATCTAGATAGGATTTTAATTAGAGAAACAGATAAGTCTATAGCTAAGTGTCCACAGTTTTTTCCAGTCAGCTACAGTGACCACAAGATGGTTACCTGTAAACTGACAATAGACAAGTTGCATAGTCAGGGATCTGGCTACTGGAAACTCAATACGTCCCTTTTGGCGATTGAGGAATACAGAAAGCGGATCAAGATGTTAATACAGAGAGCATTGACAGGTACCATCATTAATAACAAATGGTGGTACGCCCTAAAAAGAGCCATCAAATATGAGTCTATTAGGTTTAGCATAAGTTTAGCTAAGAAGGGACGTAGAATAGGATATGGTATAGTTAAGGAACTAGAAGAAGCCTGGAGGACTGGCAATGCGGACCAAGTGAAGGTGAAAAGACTGGAGTTAAACCAGCATCTTGAAGCCCAACACATGGGAAGTATTGTCAGAGCTAAGTTACGTGCGATGGGAAGTGAAGGAATCAAGGCCGCTGGATGGGCCCGAGTGGTGGAAGCTCGGCAAGGAAATAGTTCCACGATACGGTCTTTGACGAACCATAATGGCGTCTTGATAAACGAACCCGAGAAAATGTGTGAGGCCTTTCGGAAGTACTTCGCCCATCTGTTCGGGGGTGACGCCGGTCCTGATGGTGGGAGAGCCCTCGAGGACTTTCTTGTCGGTCTGCCGTGTCTCTCGGGGTCGGATGCGGAGTCTTGCGAAGGGCCAATCACGCCTGGGGAGGTGAAGGAGGCTTTGGCCGACTGTAAAGCGGGTAGGTCGCCGGGACTTGATGGTCTTCTGTATGAGCTGTATAAATGTATGCCAGACTTGTTCGGGCATCTACTGGCTGACGTTTACGCGAACTGGCAACAGAATGGGTTTATCCCCAGATCTGTGCGCCGGGGAGTAGTGACAGAAAGGACCCGGACAAGGGGGACGTTATAGAGAATTTCAGGCCCATCACTCTGTTAAACGCAGAAGTGAAGATTTTGGCCAAGGTCTTAGCGAAAAGGTTGGCGCGTGTCGCGGATGGTATAGTCGGGGAGGCACAGACATGTGCCATCCCAGGCAGAACCATTCAGGATACCCTCCATCTTATTCGCTATACCATAGAGAGGGTTGGTAATAAATCTGGCAAAGGTGGGGCACTGGTAAATTTGGACCAGTCTAAAGCTTTTGATAGGGTTGACCATCGATACTTGGCGACTGTGCTTGCGCGGTTCGGCTTGGGCCTTGGCTTCCTCAGGTGGTTTATTGCTTTGTACCACAACATTGACTCGATAGTTCGGGTGAACGGTTTCCTTTCGAAGCCGTTCTGTATCAGACGCTCGGTTCGTCAAGGTTGTCCGCTCTCACCGCTTTTGTATGTGGTAGCTCTCGAGCCACTACTGCGGAGGTTGAGTGGCATTCCGAGAGACCCAGGTCTAGAGGAGTTTGTGACGGCTTACGCGGATGATATCACTATCAGCGTAACCTCAGTAGCACGCCTACGTGAAGTGGGTAAGACTATTGAGGCTTACGAGGAGGTGGCAGGAGCAAAGATTAACCGGGAAAAGTCGGTCGGCTTACAACTCGGCACCTGGGTTGGCAAGTCGATGCCTTCAGACAGCGCTGTTGGGCGCTGGACGGAGGGACCGGTTAAGTTGCTGGGAGTTTGGTTTGGTCCAGGACTCCAGATAGAGAAGAACTGGACGGGGGTATTGAGCAGGGTGGCTGCAGTAGTCAAGACCTGGTCTTGGCGGTGGCTATCCCTGAAAGGGAGGGCGGAGGTGGCCAATGTGTTTATCGCATCGGTCATTACCTACCGCCTAACCGTCGTGCCTTGTCCGGATTCGTGGTTAATCAGGTTGGAGAGACAGCTCTTTCGTTTTTTGTGGAAGTGCAGGTCGCCACTTGTGAAACGCTCTGTCTGCTGTCAAAAGCCTTTAAAGGGAGGTTTAGGGATGCCTTGGTTAATGATGCGCAGGCATGCGTTGAGATTGAGGCACCTCTGGATTCTCCTGGATAGTGAACGCGTGTGGTCTCCGCTGGCCAGACAAATGTTCCCCGAGTTCAAAAGTTTTTGCGAGCAGGAAGCCTGGTGTTCTCGTAGACCGAGGTCGAGTGAATGGCATAAAGAGTGTCGTAAGGCCCTCTTGCTTTTCCGGCGCTCGGGCAACGTCAGCGGTGGGGGTTCCACACGGATTTTATATAGTGGGCTGGTAGAGTCTGAATGCGACGATGGCCTGGGGGCGACTCTAGGTCTCGGGTTTATTCAACTGGACAGCCTGTTTCACCGAACATTCGGGTTGAGAACGTTGGACAACTTCCAAAAGTCCTTAACCTGGCAATGCTACAGAGGTACCTTGCCCGTTTGGGATAAGCTTGCAAGACACGGTAAGCGTCAGTCGCCGACCTGTCCAAGATGCGGGGAAGACAGGGAAACCGTCCCTCATGCTATTGTTCAGTGTCCGGAGATATCTGAAATGTGGGCTTATGCTGAACACCTGTTGTCCGGCGAAGGAAGAGTACAGCTGTCGACTGAGTCAATTATAAAAATTGACCCACCGGGAGTTTTAACAAACGAAGGTAAGAATTGTTTTCTCACGGTTGTAGCAATAGCGAAAGAGGTAGTATGGAAGACGAGGATAAAAGGAATTAAGACAGGCAACTTTATCTCTGGCCACAATTTACGTTCATTTTTTTACTTTTCATTTGAAAAGGAAAGTGTGGCTGGAGAGGAGATGTTTGACGGAGTGTACGTTCCAAAAGAGATGGAAGCATGTTGCACGAGTGTTGTGCGTGCAAGGAACCGTGTGAATAGTCAGAAAAAAAAAGGAAAAAAAAAAAAAAGGAAAAAAAAAAAAAAGGAAAAAAAAAAAAAAAGGTGCCAGCGATAGATCGGGGCTTGTGGGGTCGGGGCGTGGCCTGATCATCGCTTCATTTGTGTTGTCAAACGTACTGTTAATATCATTCGATTTTTTATATTTTATAAAATTTTTAAACTCATATTTTATGTAAACCATTCGCATTACTGATCCCAATCAGTTGTTTTGTACTATTCTATGTTTGGCCCCCTGTGGGCAATAAAGAAATTGGTATTTCGTCTGTTTTTACGTTCTGAGTTCAAATTCCGCCGAGGTCGATTTTGCCTTTCATCCTTTCGGGGTTGATAAATTAAGTATCAGTTGCGTACTGGAGTCGATCTAATCGACTGGACCCCTCCCCATAAATTTTGGGCCTTGTGCATAGTGTAGAAAAGAGCATACAGCCGAACGTTTGTGAACGGTTTTGGAAGGCGATAAACACCACCTTTTGGCGTCTTTTGCCTTTAACATTTTGGGTATTGACATGCCGAATGCAGATCTAACAAGGAATTGATGCTGCCTTAAAGTGAAGGGAAAATCTGTATTAAATGTTTGGAAGTTGATAGGAAAATCAGCAAGACATGTTTTACCTCAAAACCACTCATTTCACTTGTTTCTATGAAAGTGATGGTAACAAATTTCTTGAAAATAGCTGTAAGAAACTAATCATTCAATTATCTTTTTGAAATGATAGAAAGGAAGGAACTAAGGTAGACAGATAGAGCCTCTGAATTTGAGTTATTTGTATGCTGGCAAGTAAAAACGAAGAAAAGAGTGACGTAGTAAAGAAAATATGTGAGATAATATGAAATAGGAAAGAAAACGAGAAAGGAAAAGAGAGAGAGAGAGAGAGAGAGAGAGAAGGAAAGAGAAGTAAGGGGAAATAGAAAAGTGAAAGACAGAAAGAAGGAAAGCGAGAGAGAGAGGTTAAAGAGAAAACAGAAAGATAGACAGAGAAAGAAAAAGAAAGAGAAAAAGAGATAAGGGAAGTAAGACAATCAAAAATAAGAGAGAGTGTGAAAGAAAGAAAGAAAGAAAGAAAGAAAGAAAAAAAGAAAGGAGAATAGCAAAAAATGGAAGAGAGAAGGATAAAAGGAAAGAAAATAGAAAGAGAGTGAAAGAAACGAAGAAAGAAGGATATAGACAGATAGTTATATAGATATAGCAAGCTAGTTACTTAACTACTAGAAAGATAGATAGATAGACAGACAGACAGACAGACAGACGAACGGACAGACAGATAACAGACAGAAAGATAGATAGATGACATTTCTTATTTTCGTTAAAATAACTTGAGAAAAGTAACCAGAAACGAATATCTATAAGGAAGTTTTTTTGTAAAGACATTCGTATATTTTTCATTTATATTTCTACTCATTCTTTATAATTCGTTATTGCTTTACAAATAAACAATTTTTGTTTTCAATAATGATAGGTTCAAATGTTAACTAAATATTTTCGACGATGGTATTGAGAAACATTAACAGTTTAGGCGCAGGAGTGGCTGTGTGGTAAGTAGCTTGCTTACGAGCCACATGGTTCCGGGTTCAGTCCCACTGCGTGACACCTTGGGCAAGTGTCTTCTACTATAGCCTGGGGTCGATTTTCTCGACTAAAAACGGTGCTCCAGCATAGCCGCAGTCAAATGACTGAAACAAGTAAAAGAGAGAGAGTAAAAGAAAGAGGGTTTAGTAAGAGACGGACAAAAATTCGGAAAATTATGTTGTATCTGCCTATGTGTATATGTGTGCGCCTGTTTATATATACACACATAAAGGGTGAGAGGAAAAGAAAGATGGGCAGAAAATGGGAACCGAACCGGAAGCTGTATGACAGAGCGAGAGACTTCATGGTTATTATTAAATAAAGATTAAGACGGTGAGCTGACAGAATCGTTCGCACGTCAGATAAATACTTAGCAGCATTTTGTCCGTCTTTATATTCTGAGAGCAAATACCGCCGAGGTTGACTTTGCTTTTCATGCTTTTGGGGTCGATAATATAAATACCAGTCAAGCACTGGGATTGATGCAATCGACTTAACCCCTCCCCTGAAATTACTGGCCTTGTGCAAAACTTTGAAACCATTACCATATAGAGATTAATAACCAGATTGATAGAGGATGATATTTGAATAAATAGAAGTATAAACAAATTTGCATGTGACACAATGAATGAATAAATTATTTTTCATCCATCATGTTATTTGCAACAGCTTGTTAACTTTTCAGCGATAATTTTTTAAATAAGAATCTTTTAAAGACGACATCAATCAAAAATATATGTCTATATAGTGTGAAATATAAGGTTTTCTTACAGATACTGGCGAAGCACATTTACGTAAACATGGTTTTATATTAATACATACAAATTTAAGTGTAAAACAGTTAAAAATGTACTACTTTAATCTTTCTTAGTATTTGAAACCTGTACTAATTTTTAGATGAGGTTTATTTTTTTATTTTTTAAATAAGGCATATTATAAATCTCTTTGCTCCCAGACTGTTCCTACACAATATTCATAGGTCATCCTCATTACAGGTCCTCAAAAATGTTGTTTACGTCTGTGCAACAAACCGCGAAGCTTGACAATAAAGATGCCTCATGAAAGATGATATAGAATAGAACAGTGCCTTGAAAAAGGCTACAATCTTACAATTCTCCAAGTAAGTGGAGGAACCACTTTGCTTTCTGTCGTCCAATCCTCAGTAACTTTGGCCTAATCAACATGATCAACTTATGATAGAAGGTATAGTGTATCAGTTAGTAAATAAATTAAAAATAAACACAGTTTACCTCTGTCGTGAACAGCGGAGCTCTAATCCTCCTCACTGAAAATAGTATTGCTGGTAAGAGTCTTGAAAAATGCGGACACCAATTCCATTACGAACTGCGCTTGCAAATCTCGTGTAAGAGATTCTTTTGGCAATTATCTTTTGCATTCAACAAATGGAACCGAGAATAGTATGTATGTATGTACGAATGGGTGCTGAAAGGTTCCTGGCTTTAAAGGTATCACGAAGGGCTTGGCTGGAGGTCCAACCTTCCGAGTTCTTTTACAGGACTTAGAAAACTGAAGCACCGCTGAAATAAGCCAGTGAATCTGTGAGGGGAATATGTTGAATAAAGTCATAATTAACCGATCTTTATGTATTTTCTTTTACCCAAAGTCAGGTACTTTTCAGCACCCCCTCGTATGTATGTATGTATGTATGTATGTATGTATGTATGTATGTATGTATGTATGTATAACTTTAAACTGCACGGGGGAGCTCTGATATCCTGACGGGTGTGGAAACACTTCTTAGTCACTATTGTTCCCAGGTCTACTTTGGACCCAGAGTAATAGGACTTATGGTCCCAGCTCTGGCTAACTAGCATCTGAACCTCTGGGTATGACGATCCCCCAGTTCTCGTTAGAACTTCTAAGAGAAAGGAAACTCGTATAAGAAAAACTTAATGTCGGCTCAACCTCTGCAGTGCCACTGGTGCTACTGCTGATTATCCTGAAAAGTGGGTTCAGTGGTGTGCAACACTTAACCCGCTCAAGACAAATTCGCTCACAGTAATTTCTTGGATTCTCGTAACATTTCCATCAACTTACTGAGTTTTGAAAGTGGCCTCACTCGGTCACGAGTTGACTTCCACCACATGTGTGTAGGTGTGTGTAGGTGTGTGTGTGTGTGTGTGTGTGTGTGTGTGTGTGTGTGTGTATGTGTGTGTGTGTGTGTGCGTGTGTGTGCGTGCGTGTGTGTGTGTGTGTGTGCTTGTACATGCGTTCGTGTGTGTGAAGGACTAATCAGATCACTCGTAAGCCACTATCAAAGAAAGAACTCACATTGTTTTAACATCTCGAATTGATATTTATTTATTGCATCACAAACCGCAGCATGTTTCAATCTTGTGAAACGAATATCGTTTCATGGTTGAGATGTAACACAGTTTCTAATGAAACTATTTAATGAATAATACATATGTGTGTGTGTGTATGTGTGTATGTGTGTGTGTACGTGCGCGTGCGTGTGATAACGCCTTTTGTAAGTGTGTGTAACCCATATACACACATTTAATTGTATATACATGCTCATTCCAGTAATCTTAAGTTGAAAACCTTCAGAATATTTTAAAATTTTCAACCCAAATGATTGCATTTGAAGAATGCCAGTCAGTTCGCACTTATGCATTTATGTAAATCTATTGTTATATAACTCAGTATAAGTATAAATATAAACCTATAACACTATAATCACAGATACATGTAAGTTCTTCATTAGTTCGCCATGGTTGTTCTCTTTTCCACAACATTAAATGCGACATTCTTATCCGCTGGACAGCAGATCTCTACATTGCGCATAAATTTTGTTCGCTGTTCTATAAAACAGTCTCAGGTCTGTCTTTTAGCACTGGAGTACTATTTACATTGGAATGTATAATTTATTGCTAAAGTGTGAGTATATTCTGGCTTTGGTGTACCTTTGGCATGTCAGTCAAGATAAACTTTCCTGACGATAGCATTGTAAATGATTTTAGGAAGCTAGTCTCTTGCTAACATTTTAGAGCAGCTGTTGAGGATTTCAGTTGTATCTTTCAAACTGGTGTGGCACAATCAACATCTTCAATAACAATCTGGAGGTTTGGAGCTATCCTTATCTCTTAATGATCAGGTATTTAGTATGTATTTCTCATGCATACCTAAGTTTCTATTTAAGAAGGTTAATCCAACAATACCTTTGTGTTACATGGAACATCTGTAATTCATTATACCTTGTGAGATATTCTTCACCTACTCTCAAGATATTATTTTCACCTCTGAGTAACACATGTAATGTACATATTTCTAACTTTACTGTTGTTTAGTTGTTATATAAGTGACACAAAGCGACACTCAAATGCTGTTTGAATTTATAATTGCCTCTGCCTCCATCCTTCCGTTTAACATAGATCATATCATTGTCATTGTTAATGTGATAAGTCAATAATGATAGCGAGTAACTTCCTGGTCTTGTTGTTCAAGTTGCGGATGTTTTCAAATGCATAACGTTTTAATAAAATGCTAGTGCTAGAACTATCACTAGGAAAACATGGTGGAATATGGCTATCTTGCATGCCGAGAAATCTGACTGTCTTACATTACCCGTGGAAGTATTTCTTTAGAAAGAGTACCAACATATGCAATATCTTCATTAATTTCGAGATATCAATAGCATTTATATATATATATATATATATATATATATATATACGAGGGTGTACCCCAAAATAACCGGGAGCGTTCTCTGTGGGACAAATCCGTTGTAGTTCAGGTTTTCGCCGCTAGAAGTCATCTCTGATGAGACCCTCAAATATCAGTCTGCCAACCGGCGTTGTCGTCCCATGCCGTAATGGCACGTGGTGCGTCCTTGTTTTACAATGCTTCACTGTTTGTCGATTTTTGCGATGATTGAAACGAAGGAACAGCGTGCTTCCGTGAAATTCTGTTTTCTGCTGGGGAAAACGGCGGCCAAAACAGTTGTCATGATTCAAACAGCTTACAAAGACGCTGTTTTTATCTAACCTGACGGCTATTTGCGACACCCGTGATTTTTTAATCAGTTTGTCTATACCAGTAGAGATTTAATTTGTCTGAGCATGAGGTTTTAAAAGATACTTGCTACTGATGATGCTCAAGGGGGACAGAAATGGAGATTTAGCAATTCCATCGCCGCTGTTGGACACTCTCCGTCTGTTACTGATATTCTTTTGTGCTTCCTGGCACTATACATCTATACGAGACGCTGTCTCGAGATGAATACCGCAGCTTCCTGCTTTCTACATTATATCCACGTTAAATAAGATATGCGGAATGTTATGTCTATATTATTCATCTATAATTAATGTATTGAGATTATATTTGATATCCTTCCTGGTTCTCTGTAGGTATTCTGTTCTGGGGAAAAAATAATGGAATTATTTTCACAGTATGACAGATGTAAATGTGCTATGAGAAGAACATGGATATTGTCTAAATTTTCATTAATCTAACAAAAGCTTTCGATACTTTGAATAGGACATTTCTGTGGGAAAGTTCTTTGTAAAGTTCACTGTACAGATGACTTTGTATCCATATTAAATCATTTCACAATGGAATATAAGCAAAAGTCAATGTTAATGAGAACATGACAGGATACAACCGCAAAAAGCGGCATCAAACATGTCGAAATCCTCGTCCCAACTTCCTTTTCTTTGTATTTTGCAGTTACACTCACATATGTTTCTGCCACTGATTTATTTTATAGAACAAATGTGAGGCACTTCTGGTCGTTGTTTCAATTTGCAACGATTTGGTGCCAAATGCGGAAGTCTTTCAATCTCTTACTTGTGATTTCTTGTGTGCAGATGACTTGCGAAAAATTTGTACACGCTGCTGAACATATGAAAGTTCATTGTACTTTGTAGCTACCCTCACTTTTGTTTTTGCCACCGATTTCTTTTATAACACAAAATTTGAGGTACCTTCTGGTCATTCCTTTAATTTGCAACGTTTTTGGTGCCAATGCGAAAGTCTTTCAATTCCACATTTTTTATTTCTTTTATGCAGATAGGTAAAGGGTAAAAAACCCCTTCGGTCATGAATGATGGGATTGCACCTAGAATGTTACCCTCTGAGGCACAACACCGGGTAAGGCTGTTTATGGAAGACCAGCAGTTGCCCATGCATGCTAGCTTCCCCTCTCTACGCCACCGATGTTATCCAAGGGAAAGGCAAAGGCCGATGCAACTTGGCACCAGTGATGTCACAACTCATTTCTACAGCTAAGTGAACTGGAGCAATGTGAAATAAAGTGTCTTGATCAAGAACACAACACACATCCCAGTCCGGGAATCGAACTCACTACCTCATGATTGTGAGCCCTCCGCTTTAACCACTGAGCCATGCACCTTCAGATGACTGCGAGTTATTTGTACACGCTGCTGAACATATGAAAGTTCTTCTTCTTCTTCTTCTTCTTCTTCTTCTTCTTCTTCTTCTTCTTCTTCTTCTTCTTCTTCTTCTTCTTCTTCTTCTTCTTTTCCTTCTTTTCTTCTTCTTCTCCTCCTCCTCTTCTTGCAGCTTCCCTCTCTCTCTCGCTCTCTCTCCTTCTCACACACACACACACACATGCTCCACCCACCTTATTCGCCGGACGTTGCCACATCTGATTATCATTTATTCCGCAGTCTTCAAAATCAAAATAACAAAGGAGATCTACTGCGAGCAGCTTGAGTGTCTTAAGTCAGCGCTCGAAGAAAAACGACCATCTTTGGTTTCAAGACGAAATGTGTTTTTCCATCAGGATAATGCTCAGCCACATATAGTGAGGATGACATTCCAAAGGCTGGAACAGTTTGAATGGGAAAGATACCCCACTCACCATATTCGCTGGACATTACTCCATCTGATTATCATTTATTCTGCAATGTGCAAAGTCATTTGGGCGGAACAAATATGAATTCTGTAGACGAGGTCAGAACAGTACTGGAGGAGTATTTTTCATCACGGATAAGTGAATTTTGGAAGAGAGGGTCTTGCAAGTCTACCAGATAGATGGAAGAGCATTGTAGAAAATGGAGGAGAGTATATTTTAGATGAAAAAGAACTTTGTTTATCTTAATTTTGAAAAATAAAATAAGTATAAAATAAACCGCATTATTTATGTGATGGCCCAATAACTATATATATGTGCATGTGTGTGCGTGTGTGTATGTGTGTGTGTGTGTGTGTGTAGATACATATATATA
>NC_142928.1:90764791-90774791 GCF_046866305.1 Octopus bimaculoides
GAAAGAAAGAAAGAAAGACAAAGAAAGAAAGAAAGAAAGAAAGACAAAGAAAGAAAGAAAGAAAGAAAGAAAGAAAGATAAAGAAAGAAAGAAAGAAAGAAAGAAAGAATAAAGAGTAGTAGTAGTAGTAGTAGTAGTAGTAGTAGTAGTAGTGGTTGGTGACGATGACGAGGATGATGAGTGTAATGACGACGACGATGATGACGACGACGATTGGTAGAGAAGAAAAAGAAGCTCTATATACTGATAGTAAATGACTGAGCGCTTTTATCAGTCTGAGGAAATGCTGAGTTCGCTCAATTCTTTTTCGAGACACAGCTTAAGGCAACACTGGCTAATTTTGATTGTTGCTTAGCTTCATTGCGGTTGGATCTGCTGACAACGAATTTAGTTTTCACTGTTGTTGTTGTTGTTTATCTTCAGGTCAGCTCTGATCGAACAAACCTGTAATGATTTCTAACATCGATAGATACCAGGCTCGCAAATTTGGTAGGAAAGGTTGCTCAATTAAGCCAGCTCCAATATTTGTTTGGTGTACTTTTATTTTAGTGATCCTCCAGAAAATGGAAACCAAAACTCACTTCGACAGGATTAGAACTCAGAACGTAAAGAATTGTAACTAAATAAGGCAAGCAATTTTTGCCAGATGCCCTAACGATTCAGATTGTTCAACGCCTGAGCAGCCTTTAATACATTTATCGTCGTCAGAATCCATGTATTTTTAAACATGTCAGTACTACGCCGTATGGTGAAGGGTTTACTTCGCTGATAAGGTTATATAAAACAAAAGCATGTGTAAAGTTATCTCTCGTACTTGATAAAATAATATTAGTCATTGGCCAATATAAATTTTTGCATCACATATATTTCTAATTAGCCTCTCCGTGCCCTCCTCAGATGGGTTGACACTAGCTTAATTATAGTCACACTGCATTCTATTTATGTTTTAATATGCAGGGGTGTGATTTGAAAAAGATATGGTTGTCATTTCTAGAATGCCTATCGTTAGAGCTTCAGATAAAATGCCTGCAGTCCTTTAAAAATCTTCTATTCAAATCCTACCAGCTCAGCATTGCATGTCGTCGTTTCGGGAACGAAAAATAACATGTTAACTGATAAAGGCATGGTTAATTTGCAGTGCGACTCGCACTTCCTCGTCCCCTACTAGCTCTCCCCTACCATAAATAACCCCGATTCTTCTACACCGCTCTTAACTTGAACAGCCACTTTAGGCACTGGCACCCTCCACACCCATCAAGATGAAGATCATTCGCTGGCTACAGATCTCCTAGTGGAGGCGCAATGGCCCAGTGGTTAGGGCAGCGGATTCGCAGTCATAGGATCGCGGTTTCGATTCCCAGACCGGGCGCTGTGAGTGTTTATTGAGCGAAAACACCTAAAGCTCCACGAGGCTCCGGCAGGGGATGGTGGCGAACCCTGCTGTACTCTTTCACCACAGCTTTCTCTCACTCTTACTTCCTGTTTCTGTTGTGCCTGTAATTCAAAGGGTCAGCCTTGTCACACTGTGTCACGCTGAATATCCCTGAGAACTATGTTAAGAGTACACATGTCTGTGGAGTGCTCAGCCACTTGCACGTTAATTTCACGAGCAGGCTGTTCCGTTGATCGGATCAACTGGAACCCTCGACGTCGCAAGCGACGGAGTGCCAACAACAATAACAGATCTCCTACCTGAACACGAGTTAAAGCCGACGACGATGGAAATTTACGATGCTTCATAGTCGATCATTATGACGCACAAAGTCACGAACATACCTATAACAGAATATATATAGATCTATTAATTCGAATAATTTCGTTTCTCTTTCTCTCTTACGTTTTCGATTAAAATATTTATAATTTACTAAATGTAATGCAGAGGTTCAAATACCAGTCCTAACCTCTCACCCAAAAAAATTATTATTAATGACATTTTTACACACACCCCTATATCCGTCTCTTATTAATGTGAAAATAAAACAGAGTCTGCGCCCATACTATTCTTCTTTCTACGCTATGGTGTTGTGAAAGTTTAAATCTACCTTAAGTTTTTATTAAACCTGACGATTTTTTGGTTCACTTTTCAATCCTCAGAGCCTAACCTTATGATAAGCATTTGTAACATAATACGTTATTTTTGCTTTAATATAAGTTTTGGTATAATATATGTTATATTTGCAGTGCATTCGTTTGTGTGTGTGAGTGTGTCTGTGTCTGTGTGTTCGTGTGTTTCTACACAACACGGGAATTTCATTGAATTATTCTTATAGCTGTGCAGCCCGATTATATAAGTTGTATATCATATCACATAAAGCCAGTTATTAAAAGGCGGTTGTACATACCTTCTATAAAGTGTCCAAGAAGTAAACTGAATTGTAATAGGAGACCTTGTAAGCGCTTTCAATATATTCAATCCTGATGCGAATGTAGCACCATAGATCCTCCGAAAGAAATGTAGGAAAGCAGAATAAGAAGACTTGTGAGTGTTAACGAGATGGGTGTTCCCTTAAAACTCTAAAAGGGCGTTAATTCGTAAGTTAAGTCTTTTAGTTATTAAATATAATGGTATAATATGAAATTTTAACGTAATTTTTCTTCTTTGTAAAAAACTACGGTTATGATAGAATATGAACAATATAAACTGGTTTTGGTATATTATTATGAAAACATGATTACTAATCTCAGGCTATCTTGCATATGACCACTGATAAACTTTCGTAAATGCTTAATTTCCTCTGCACCAGAATGACCAGATAACAACGTACTTTATACAAAGCAATGATAAGCTTAATCAGTTAATGAAAATAGCTTTTCTGGCTTCTTTTAGTTACTAAATTTCAAATGAAATTCCCCAAATCAATTTTCAGCTGGTGAATTGGTAGAGTCGGATTGAAGGCCGTGCTGTATTTATTCCGATTCTCTTTACTCTGACTTCAAATCCCACCGAACTCACCTTTGCCTTTCATTCATTCGAGGTTGATAAAAAATAAAAACTACCACTCCAAGACAGTAGATGAATGAAACTCTAAGAATGTTGAACCAAATGCATGGAAGTAATTGTTCCGGCTCCTAGCTTTTTAATTCAAATCTCACCATTGCCTACTTGAGTGGTAGAGTTAATCCATCGCCCAATTAAAAAAAAACACTATTACCAGGTACCTCGGGTACCTTGGATAATTTTAGCGGAGTCCACTCTGTTGCAAGCATTTGGACCTGGTCTCCGGTTTGAGAATAACTCCTTCTTTTTCGTCCTAACAGTCTCGAAGTCCCTGTAGAGTGTCATGGGCAGTGTTACATCTTCCGCCTAAAAGATAAAGAAAAAATAATCACTGACTGTACTTGATTCAAAGCTCAATCTTGGTAAATCAACAAGTAGGTGTGAAATATAGTTGTCCTTAAGTGTGGCGACTGACAGGATTTCTGGAATGTGTGACTCTAAAGAAGGGCAAACCACATCGGATCACCCAGGTCGTATGTAGTCAGAGTAGTCTGTAGCTTAGTAGGCAGGGATGGCGCAAGTGGTCCATAGCTCAAAGTGGTTAGTTAGTTATACAGACCACAAATTTGTGATTTGTATGGTCAACCTAGATAGTCTATGTAAGCAGGGACTCGGTTACTGTAAGCTGGGCATATCGTTCTCGATGTTCCCTGAAATACGCTTTTGATACAAAACCAATCAGATGGTGTCAGATCATGTGATGGAAATTAAACACTTTGTGATCTGGCACCATCTATTTGGCTTCATTACAGAGGCATTTCATTTCCATTTGTTTCGTAACTTCATTAAATCTTCAATGTGTGTTTCAATGTCAGATATCTCATCACCCAATGTGGAATCTCAAACTTGAATGACTTCATTGCAAATATCTATTGGAGCCAACACTTATACAAAACAACCGACATAAATACAGAAACAAAACTGTTTAGGTATTCTAATACTTTCTTCTTTCCCTTCTTTGTATTTGCTATAAATTTAAACTCTAAAAAGCTTTTGCGATACTAAGTGAATGCCAATAAGGTGAGATACAAAAGGTTTTATACTTCCAAGTTTATCGGACCATCTGGTTTCTGGTATGCCGTGTAAGGAACAGCACGTGATTTTAAAGTACTTCCTCTTTCTTAGGACAATAGCAAATTAGAAATCATTTCAATTATTCAAAAATTTGGTATGGCTTCTAATAAGCACTCACTTGCGTCGTTTCAACTCTTTTGAGAATATGTCAGCCACATGGAAGAAATGATTGCCATTGAACATTGTATTAGTTTCGTTTGAACGTCACTTGCTTTCTTCCACGTTGGCACCGTTTACATATGCTTGCACCTTGCCGTCGCTTAGAGGAAACACATTCTTATCCAAAGTACAAATAGTTAACGCTTTTCCGTGATTATTGCTGCAATCTTTTCTTTTACTTGTTTCAGTCATTTTGATTGTTGCCATGCTGGAGCACTGCCTTTAGTCGAGCAAATCGACCCCGGGACTTATTCTTTGTAAGCCGAGTACTTATTTGGCTGTGAAGCGATGGTGGGGTGACAAACACAGGCACACAAACATATATGTATATACGACGGGCTTCTTTCAGTTTCCGTCTACCAAATCCACTCACAAATCTTTGGTCGGCCCGAAGCTATAGTAGAAGACACTTGCCCAAGGTTCCACGTAGTGGGACTGAACCCGGAACCTTGTGGTTGGTAAGCAAGCTACTTACCACACAGCCATTCCTGCGATTTCTTTTTTTTTTTTGTTATATCTCGGTAAGCATTAACAACCTAAATGTTGTCTGCTCAGCGTGAAAGGTATTTGAATTTGTATCCACAATAATCGCGAGCTATTTTGAAGACCTTTTTTCCAATAAAATATGTTGCTTCACAGGCTTAGAACTTTTTGGGATATATTCATTCTTTGACTAAGAAGATAGGTAGTGAATTTGGAAATGATTACCCTTTTTCTGGTATTCTTTTACCCGTAGTACACGCTTTTTGTGAATAAGGTCTCGTATTAAGAGCAACTTTACCAGATAAGATGATTCCATTGTTGTGATTTCCAGTTCGATATGATGTTGATTTCCAGTTCGATATGATGATCCACTTAACGCGTTCCCATTTCAAAGCATTTCACTGCTTTGAATAAAGAGTTAACTCTTTTTCTCAGATGAAAGACATCTTTGAATCTCTCCCCAAGCTATAAGCCATTCTCTGTTGCTTTTGCTTTGTTCATGTTCTAAGACCCTAATACTTAGTTTTGTCACTTAACATTAGCCGTCTATTAGATTTTTTAAGTGGTGCTGTAGTAAGCTTTGAAGCTGAGTCACTTGTGACGTACCAGAAAACTTGACATGGCAAGCTACTGCTTCTCTGTTTGGGTTTCTAACAAACTAATCTCCATCCTGTAATTCTCCGGTAATGCCCTGAAATTTCAAGACATTTTCCTGACAAAATCGACTGTTTATATCCTTATGAAATCATATCTAAATTTGTGGTTATATTTGTACAAGTATCTTTGTCAAGTTCACGTTTGATTGCATCAGCTCTTTCTTTTAGAAAGTCACAAACTAATCTTTTTAACAATCTTTTCGAATTCTTCAGAACAGATAGACCTTGGGAGTCTTAGGCAGGAAGCCTGTTTGGTGCTGCTAGTCCTACCCATAACAGTGTCTGTTATACATTTTTCTGCCTCATCTCATTTTGTTTTCGTTTTTGCATTTTCCATTTCGTTTTGTTATCTTAATTTGTGAGGATGCATTGTAAATGAGTTACTTTAAAAAATAATTTGCTAAATTTGGACCAGAAGATATAGTAAATATATGCTATATATCGAAATGGTGGATTTCTGGTTATATTGTCAATGATCAACGAGCAGAATTCAGAAATCTAAGTGAAAGTATTTCAACTCTAAATTTGGATTTACACAATTATAATCTTAAGCAAAAACACATACAGTGGCTGAAAAATAATTACGCTAACTGGTTCGTTTCATTTGTTATCTTTATCCTACAAGACAGCTAGAGTTATCAAATAGGGTAGGCTATGTTATAAGCCATTCAAACACTGGCCTATATGCCAATATCATCCTAGCTCTAGTTTATGAAATTATGACTACATTCATAAGCGTAACATTAACTCTTTAAAGTTAGGAATGCTATTTCCTCATCCTTTCGGGACCTGTTTCGATTTCATTCTAAAAACTTTCATCGATTGTAGATACAAGAAGAATTATCCTTTAAGAAACGATGTTTACACTCATTTGATTTGATTTTAAAAAATGCTTTGCACACAAGCACACTAGTTTTGTAAGACCCATATTAAGTTGATTTATCAATTAATAATGAATATTTTGACATTTTAAAGACGTTAAGTAACCCATCTGGTAAAGCCAAGGCAATAACATTCATTATTAGATTCATAATTTTGTGTTCAGTGTAACCTTTCTTCACAGGTACACTCCCTTTACTTATTATCAGATCAATTTAGTGATCTACCGATTAAATACTACAGTAAGGCGCTGTTTATAGTAGGAAAATCTAGGGAAAACTAAACAGCAGAAGGTCTTCAAATAATAATCCCCACTTCATTGAAAGGGAGATGGGGAAGCATCCAGTTGACCCATGGACTCCCTTATACTGCCACCTTCTATGCTACTGACTGCATTGCAACTTTCCTAGGTGGACAAGGTGCCCCGGAATAAAGGTACCTTGGGCGTCGTAACCAGTTCTCTGAGATGCCAGTTAACTATATGGTAAATTTTGCATTTCAAAATTCCGTTCCATTTCTCCCTGAAACTGACAGCCGCTTCATGTGATCATGTGAAGATTTACCGACAAACCCTCTCGTGCCTGCCCCAATAGCAAAGACGTTGGTTCGGAAAACCAGATTTTCTCAATCTGATAACTGAACTGCTATATTTTTCAGTCTTGTAGATGTTGGTTTGCTCTCAAACCACTCTTGTTGATATTTTGAGTGATTTTTCCATTCTGAAAGATCAGCTTTGCACTCACAGATATTGGGTATTAGCTGTCGTAGATGTTTGAAATTAGATTCGCTGAGTAACTATTGGCAACCATTAGCATTCTTTATATTTTGTAGAGTTTTCCTGATCAACTAGAATGGGCCAACCATTTATAAAGTTTTTTGTCAAACTTAAATAGATTATTTTATTATTATATTTTAATGGCTTTGCGGCCTCCTTAGTCCAATGGGCACTGGCTAACTCTCCCTTTTATAGGCTCTTATAGAAAGCATGGGATAGTTGATTATCGTCATGTTAATCACATTTTGCCCCATTATCTCAAATATCTTCAACTTCAGACCATACACAAAAGGTAATTCAGTAAATTTTTATGCAGTATTTTTTGTAGAGGACAGGAGAAGGTGGCAAGACATCGTGATGACCACAACATCGCACAGTGCGACACCTGACTAGAGAGAGAGAGAGAGATTTTTGTAGTATAAAGTAGGTCTTGTTTTTCAACAGCCTAAACGCAAACTACTTCTGAAGTTCTTCGGCTTGCTAGAAATTGTAGTTAAATTATCTATTAAAACATAACCTAGTAATAAAAAACAAACGGAGGTCAAATTGGCTACAGTAATTTTAGATGCTTGAATTCTAGAAATTAGTAGACGATTGCCATAGCTGAAATGCCTTCTCTTATAGGTCTAGAACAGTGGTTCTTAATTGTTTCAAACTAAGGCCCATCCCCACTGAATGTTTTTAAAGCACAACATAATATTTATATAATTTAGCACAATGGTTGATTATCCATATTTTCTTGTAGTATCCCAAAACAGCTTGTGTTGATCTTTACATATTTGCATGGACAAGTGTAGCGCCCCCTGAGTTAAAATTTTATAGAAATTACTAAAGAAGGCAAAGACTTATTTAACGAAATTATATTGTTTCCTGTGGTACCATCAATCGTGTTTTTTGCTCTCTGATAACAGAGTGTCCGCTCAAATTCTGAAAGCAGTTTTTTCACTTTCCAATGATTCTGCCAGATCGCTGCCTTAGATAATACACACGTCTTTTTGCACAATGAGTTTGAATATCAATTTTAACTTCATCCTTGCGGTTGTCGCTAAAATGGTTATTGTTTGACCAGGACGATCCTGAACAAAATGCCGCTAAGCATTTTGTCTGGCATGCTAACGATTTTGCTTGCTCATCACCTTACTGCATTATATTGATTTCAATTTTTGGCACATGTCCAGCAACTTCGTGGGAAGGAGATAAGTCGATGACATTGACACCGTGTTCAGCTAGTAATTATTTTACCGACTCCGAAAGGACGACAGGCAAAGTCGACAGCGGAATTTGAACTCAGAAAGTAAAGACGAACGAAATGTCACTAAGTATTTTGCCTGGTGTGCTAACGATTCTGCCAGCTCGCGGCTTTAAACTGCATTATTTAATATTGGTAACTAGAATAAAGGCAGCGAGATGGTAGAATTGATAGCACGCTGAGAAAAATGTTTAGCTAGCAGCATTTCGTCCGTTTTTACGTTCTGATGTCAAATTCTGCCGAGACAGACTTTGCCTTTCATTCTTTAGGATTCGATAAAAATTAGTACCAAGTATATATTTAAGTCGTTATAAAATTTTGAGTATAGTAACATTGCTTTTGGAGAAATAACCGGTTTCGTATTTTCATTTCAAATTTCTCAAATTTCTCTACCTGTAGCGAATCATGTCTTCGAATCATGTGGAGTTCTAGATAGGGGAAGGTAATCAGGGATTTTTTCCGGTATAAAGGAGATAATCAAAAATGTTGGGGATGATTAGGTTTAATTAATTTAACATGATTTGGTTTGGAAGGAATAGAATGTTACAAGTGGTTAGGTTTTGCTTTATATTTCTTTCAATGATGTGAGTTTCCTTATTGAAAAATGTTAGAAATGGTTAAGTTTTGGCTTATATTTTTCAATGAAGAAGGTTTCTTTATTTAATCTAATTTGTCTACAAACACACACACTCGCACGCACACACACACACATACATACATACATGATAGGTTTCTTTCAGTTTTCGTCAACCATATCCACTCACAAGGCTTTACTCGGCCCAAAGCTATAGTGGAAGACACTTATCCAAGGTGCCAAGCAGTGACTGAACCCAGAGTCATGTGGTTGAGAAGCAAACTCTTTACCACATAGCCACGCTTGCACCTAACGTTTATCGCAGAGTTATCTTTATGTTTATCTCATTTCCATCTTCTCACTTTCAAATGTTGGTACAAGACCAGCAATATTGGGGAAAGGGGTTAAGTCGATTACATTTATTTTATCGACATCAAAAGGACGAAAAGCATAATTTTTTTTCCTTTTTTTAACCGTCCTCGGTGGTTTTAGAATTCTGAACGTAACGACGGACGAAATGCCGATTAGCAGTTTTGAACGTCACCTGTAATAATGAACCAATCGTTGCACATATAGCCGCAGACATGGGTGTGGTTAAGAAGCACGTTTTGCAACCACCTGGTTTCGTGTTCAGTCTCACAGCGAAGCACCTTAGCAAGCATCTTTTCCAATAGCCCCGGTCATCCGTTATCTTGTAAGTGAATTTGGTAGACGGAAATTGTGAAGAAGCCCGTCATTTGTGTGTGTGTGTGTGTGTGTGTGTGTGTGTGTGTGTGTGTGTGTGTGTGTGTGTGTGTGTGTGTGTGTGTGCTTGTGTTTATCCTCTGCCACCACATGGCAACCGGTGTTGATTTGTGGGCATTCCCTGTAACTTAACAGTTCGACAAGAGACACCAATAAGTATCAGTCTTTAAAAATAAGTACCTGTGTTGATTTGTTCGACTAAATCCTCCAAGCTGGTGCCCCAGTATGGCCGCAGTCCAATGATTTAAACAGGTAAAAAATAAAAGATAAAAGATTTAATGACGTAACAAGTGATATGTGTCACATATGACACGGTTTACAGCGAAGAGTCATATCATTTTTAATTTGACTGAGCAGGCGATCATGACATCGCGATAAATGGTGATACGCCTTTTGATATTTATTCCAG
>NC_142928.1:90934791-90954791 GCF_046866305.1 Octopus bimaculoides
AGAAGAAAGAAAGTGCAATGGGAAACGTGGCAGTGAGAGAGTGTAAGAAAGAAATCATGGAAATGCAGAGAGAGAGAGAGAGAGAGAGAGAGAGAAAAGTAAGTGAATAGAAAGTAAAAGCGGCAAAGAAAGGCATAAAGAAGCAGGAGGCAGGCTGTCACGAAAAGAGTGGTAAGAGGAAAGTGTATAAAAAGGAAAAAAAATTAATGTGAAAGCATAAGCTTATTAGAAGGAGAAAAGCCGAGATGTTGGAGTTTTGTTGCAATGAGAAAGAAATAGGTGACTGACTATGATGTTAACATGTGACGAAGAATAGTATCTAAGCATTGATGCTTAATTTTTTATTCTTTATCGTCACTTGTCTACCACATAGTTCAAATCATTATTATTCTGACTTGATTTAATCTTCGAAAAGTGAATGAAGTACCCCATTAAATATTGTAAAATAGTTTATTGAAAAAGAAGATTAATGAAAGTAGTTCAGTTTGTATGAGGCAGTTTCGGATGTTGAATTACGACTACCGTTTAACTTTTTTTTTATATACTTTTAAAAAAGTCTTTGAATTTTTCCTTTAAATATCAGATTCAAAGTTTTAGAGGGAAGGATTGCATTTTTTTTTAAAAAAACAGTATCTGTTGTTTAATAAGTCTCAATTATTTTGTGACTATTCAAAATGGCTACACTGAATGAAAATATTGAACAATTCAGCACCGAACACCAAAGGCACAGCAAAAGAGGAAGGAGGCGTAGGTATGATGCGCAATATTGCTTTTGCTCTATACAAAGATGACACGCAAATTCGTGAAACATTCCATATTTTCTGTGAAGGCGCGTGGCTTAGTGGTTAGGGTTTGATTCCCGGCGACGCGTTATGTCCTTGAGTAAGATACTTGAGCAAGATACTTTATTTCACGTTGCTCCAGTCCACTCAGCTGGTAAAAATGAGTAGTACCTGTATTTCAAAGGGCCAGCCTAGTCGCATTCGATGTCACGCTGAATCTCCCTGAGAGCTACGTTAAGGGTACACGTCTCTGTGGAGTGCTCAGCCACTTGCATGTTAATTTCACGAGCAGGTTGTTCCGTTGATCGGATCAACCGGAACCCTCGTATTCGTAACTGACGGAGTGCCAGTAGCTGTTCCCTGCAAGCAAGTATAACTTGATAGTATGCTCCATTCTTTTGCAACATGTTTTAGGTACCTATGTAGTCGCAAAGCGACAAGAACACCCTCTCGACCCGCCTATCCTCCATCCAGAGGACAGCTGAAGGGATGACAGGTACTCATTTCAGCTGAGAAAATAGGAACAACATAAAATGAAGAGTACATACAATGCGTTGCCTAATTCAAGAAGCGAATCCACGACCTTTTGACTTTGTTATACACTGCAACATCACGGGCTCGTGCATATCTGCTCTATAATGCCCGCTAAGGAGAAAGCATCAAAAGTATGTTTCTAGGTGCTGGGGCATCCTTGGACGCCGCTGCCTTAATGCTCTTGTGTAGTCTTTACAACTGAACCTTATTGTTGTTAATGGCAAGTTTTGTGTATAATCATGACATTGTAACAATCTCGATGATGGTATTTGGATATGCTCAAAATTTAAGAAGAGATACGTTACTAGTGATGGAAGCAGTATTGGTTCAGAATAGCCACTCTCTGTATGTTTTACTTAATGTGATATATTATCATCTGTTACTGATTCACTTTTGTGCTTTTTAGCTCTATACATCTATACGAGAAACTTTCTCAAGACGAATTCTGGAGTTTTGTTGCTTTCGATAGTATATCCATATATACAGCATGCTGTGCGAAAGCAACACGTTTATTGAAAAATGTAAGTTAACAACGTATGTCGTATCTTAAAAAGAGCTTGTACGTGAAGCCCTAGTGATGTGTTTGTTTGTTATATGTGTCAAAGAATAGCATTGGTACTAAAGCAGTAATTTACTGGTAGTAATACTGTCGTGAAATTTGTTTCACAAAAATCTTACAAGACACGGAGCAACTTGATCTCAACTGCGTGGTTCAAATTGAAGGTTTATGCTCAAACTCAAACGCAAAAATTAATCCATATCTTTTTTCAAAATGTCTATATCATATTTCTTTAGGAGTGGCTGTGTGGTAAGTAGCTTGCTTACCAACCACATGGTTCCGGCTTCTACTATAGCCTCGGACCAACCAAAGCCTTGTGAGTGGATTTGTTAGACGGAAACTGAAAGAAGCCCGTCGTATATATATATATATATATATATATATATATATATATATATATATACACGTATGTGTGTGTATATATTTGTATGTCTGTGTTTGTCCCCCCACCCAAAATCGCTTGACAACCGATGGTGATGCGTTTACGTCTCCGTAACTTAGCGGTTCGGCAAAAGAGACCGATAGAATAAGTACTAGGCTTCCAAAGAATATGTCCTGGGGTCGATTTTCTCGACTAAAGGTGGTGCTCCAGCATGGCCGCAGTCAAATGACTGAAACAAGTAAAAGAGTACCTTATTCTTTCCGGCATTGTGCTGGTGTCGATTTTTTTAGTTTTCCATATACTCATGCACCTTCCACAGGTTATCTAGGTCCGTCAGCACGCAAATATCGTTCTTGGGAAGACCCCTTGAACCTGCTGTATCCACCTTGACTATTCCGTCCCTCGAATTTACCTCGTTATCCAGTTCCTTATTCTGTCCATTATACATCAAAACATATTTTCCCTTACAGGGCGGGGGTGGGTAACTTTGAGGCTCCTATGTGTTTGTAATTGTTCTTTTGTCAGACTGGGCTGGTGTCTGTTGGGAGTGGTTGGGGTAGGGTGGGTGGGGACCGGGTGGGTGCGGGTTGGGGGTCATTCTTTACCACACGTGTCCTCATCTTTTTCTTTTCTTCTTCTCTGCTATCTCCCAGCTGCCATTTGTCTCTTCTTCCTCGATGGTCATGTCCTTTTCCTCCACGGGCTGTAGAGCACTTACCAATCTTACACTCTCCTCAGCTTTTTCCTGTGGTGAAGGGCATTCCGCTCTAATGTGGCCCTTCAGGCCACATTTAATAACATCGCGGAATTCTTCCCTCCACTCTTTCAAAGTAGTTTCACCTACTAAGATATTTTCCACTATCTTTTTCAGGTCCTCCTCTGCGACCTGTACCATCATTTCAAGGGTTTGTCCTCTCCAATTCATTTGGCAGCCACCACCCAGGCCACATTCACTTCTGGTGGTATGTCTTCCACCCAAACCTTGGAAATACGTCACCCAAGGTACACGGGTCGAAGCACCACCTCGTCTGTTTTCAGCAGTGTAGCTGAGTACAATCTGGTAGTTGCTATCTCCTTAAACTGCACCTCCACCGTTCCATATTTTAGTCCCTGGCAAAGTATGCTATCTCCTGCTAGACTGACCTCAGTGCCTTTTCCACCTGTGCCGCCGACACTACTTCAATTTTCCTTGTTGCTGTGGCGTAGATTCTATAGACAATCGTCCTTTCTTCCTTATCCTTTTTTTTGGGGGGGGGGGACACCTTCACATTGTTCCCCTCCCTTTCAAGCATTTCCTTGAACTCACTCAACTCTTCCAGACTGATTTCTTCAATTTTTTTTCTCAAGTCACCGCTGCATAATTCCTCTTCTCCATTTCCTTGTCCATCTTGTTTAAGTATTCCACTAATTCCTCCTCAGACGAATCACATTCTAGCGAAGAATACTTTAACTTCTCCCAACTTCTTGCTCGACGCCCCTCCATTATACAAGAGGCAAAACGTCGCTTCACCAGCCAAAAAGAAAAACACGTGTGTACCAAACAAATCCAACAATGCAACCGAACAACCATAAACCGGAAGCAAGCTTCTTACCATACAGCTACGCCTGCGCTTATTTTCGAAGCGATTTTTTTTCTTTGTGTAGTATTCTTTTATTTGTTTCAGTCATTTGAAACCGCAGGACTTATTCTTTGGAAGCCCAGTAGTTATTCTATCGGTCTTTTTTGCCAAACCGCTAAGTTACGGGGACGTGAACACACCAACATCAGTTTTCAAGCGATGGTGGGGGGACAAGCACGGACACACAAACACACACGCACACAAACACACACGCACACAAACACACACACACACACACACACACACACACACACACGACGGGCTTCTTTCAGTTTCCGTCTACCAAATCCACTCACAAGGCTTTGGTCGGCCCGAGGCTATAGCAGAAGACACTTGCACAAGGTGCCACGCAGTGAGACTGAAACCGGAACCATGTGGTTGGTAAGCAAGCTACTTACTACACATCCACTCCTGCGTCTGTTTTCCATTTGCTTATATTTTTAATAAAGCAATTAATTGTTTTCCTTTTTTAAAATCACAGGTTTTTGATATATTTTTTTTCATTTAAGAATTTAAATTCTAAAAAATATTTAATCATTTTTTTTTTTTGGATCTATTTTAAAACGGGGGCACCAGTTTTCATTTATGTTTTATGTCGTGGTTTTGGTACCGAAAGACTTTCAAACTTCGTATACTTATCTATTTTGTTTTATAGAACAGAAAAAAATGTTTGTATTCGAATTTATTTCATGTAAAAAATTGTCTTATTTCGATAATTTCTACTAATCACTGACGTCTATTCAGTTGAAAACAGTTAGCGCTGTAACGGTGTATATCGTATTAATCCCCTAACCCTAACCCTAACCCTAACTAGACTGTTAACCGTAACTGTAACCCTAACCCTAACCCTAAAACTAACCCTAACTCTAGAATCCGAACTCTAAAATTGTTACAAACATAGACACGCACAGCGTAATTTATTATATAAACAATATATGCGTATAAATTACGATTAAACCGGATGAAATATGTCACAGGGAATAACATTCTTATGACCGCCCAGCAGTAACTCTATTCAGCTGAATAGACGTCAGTGATTGGTTGAAATTACAGAAATACGACAACTTTAACATGGAATAACTTACGATGTACATTTTTTTGTTAAGAAGACTAAGAGTAAAAGATGTTTTATATGACACATTCTACCAGTGTCCCAAGTTTCAAAGTGTTTCGTTAGTGTTTCGTTAAGAAAATACTGGTGCCCCCGTTTTGAAATAGATCCTTTTTTTCTTTTGAAAAATATTTTCCGGAAACTATATTTTTTACATACTTTTTTTTTGGTGGTGGGGTCTAGAAGAAAGAACAGTACCGTTACCTTTGCAGGCCCTCCGGGACCGGTTTGCAGGAAAGACACGAGCAGGGAGAAGGTTACAGAGAGCCGATGTTTCTCGGGAGGAAAGACTGGGAATATGGTTAGTACGAGGCCGAGGGGTTTTTCACGCATCAAGTGTAAATAAGGGGTGAAAAGACGATGGAAGGCGGCGAGCTGGCCGAATCGTTAGCACGCCTGGCAAAATGCTTAGCGGTATTTCGTCAGTCCTTACGTTCTGAGTTCAAATTCCGCCGAGGTCGACTTTGCTTTTCATCCTTTCGGAGTCGATGAAAAAAAGTACCAGCCGAGTACTGGGGTCAATATAATCGACTATCCTCTTCCTCTAATTTCCGGTCTTGTGCCTATAGTAGAAAGGATTATTGTAGCGCTAGAAAAGGAAAGAAGGGAGACAGCAGGCTTGTGCACCAGAGGCTGGAGCGTGTCTGTTTGTGATTGAATTCTAGTTTGTCGAATGGCTTTTCTTAGGATGAGACCCGGGATATTTGTGTGCGTAGCAGCAACATCGGTCCAGATATGGGAGTAGTACTCTATTATGGGCTTTACTTGAGTTTTGTAGAATGCCACAAGCAGTCGGAAACTGAAAGATCTTCTGATTCTGAAGAGAACGATCAATGTTTGAGATACAAACCCAGCTATGCTCTAAGGCTATGCTTTCTCCACAGGAGATCATCAGTAATAGTAACCTGCAGCATTAGAGCTACTGCTAGTGTTCTAGCTGAGAGCCGCTTATGTGCAGTGCGGATGTGGTACAGTGGTGTGTGTTTGTTTTTATATGTGTAATGCTCGAGTTTTTAGTTTATTATATTGGGTTGACAACTAAGTTACTGCCATTTTTTAAAATTTTAATTTTTTAAACGGTTTAATAAAAAATAACTAATTAATAATGTATTCACCCTTGTTGTTTACAACTTCTTCCCAACTTTCAACAAGATTTTCAATACCTCGTTTGTAGAAATCACCCGATTTCGACTCGAAAAATTGATCCAACCAAGCTCTCAACTCTGCATCAGTATTGAACGAAATTCCACGAGATCGAAAGAACTGGAAATCCGTTGGTGCCAAATCAGGAGAGTACGGCGGGTGTGGCAGCACTTCCTAGCCATGCGTTTGAATGGCTTCCTTGGTCATATTGGCGATATGAGGGCGGGCGTTGTCGTGCAGCAGAACTCCATGCTGCCGATTAGGTCTTTTCTCTTGAATAGCAGTGTTGAGTCGTTCCATCTGTTGGACATAGAGTTTCGTGTTGACCGTTTGTTTCCGTTCAAGCAATTCGTAATCGATAATTCCTTCCCAGTCCCACCATACGCACAACATCGGTTTTGAGCGGATGAAGATCTTGTTTCACGCGCGTTGTCGCTTGTTTACCGGGGTTAAGCCATTCCTTACGCTGCTTCATGTTGATGTGCAGGCACCATTTTTCGTCGCCAGTAACGATTCGGTAAATAAATCGTTGCTTGTGTCCATGAGTTGAGCAGTGACGAGCAAGCAAACCAGTGGCGATTGTGGCTCATTGATTTTTTGCTCTTGTCACTTTAAGTTTGCGGCACCCATGCTCCATACTTCTGAACCTTTCCCATCGAGTGAAGATGCTTCTCTATAGCAGTGTGGGAGCATTCCATTTTATCTGCCAGTTCCCTTGTTGCTTGACGAGAATTTTCATGCAAAAGTTGGTTTAATCGCTCTTCATCGAACTCAACTGGACGGCCAGAATGAGGTGCGTCTTTGAGGTCAAAATTTCCATTTTTGAACTTAGCATACCAATCACGAGCGGTTCTTTCAGCTATGGCACCCTCTCCATACACAGCATAAATATCACGAGCAGCTTTTCAGCCTTAGAGCCTTGATTAAAAGCAAAAAGAAGGAGGTGTCGAAAATGCTCGTTTTTCTTACCTTGACATTCCATTTTAATGATCTGAAAATAAACAAAAATTAACTAAAATTAACAAGAAAAAACAAAAACAAAATAGATTCTAAATTGATTCAAAAATAGAATTCTCGAAAAAAATAGATTCCAAAATTTATCAAACAATACTAAAATGGGACAAAAACGCAAAACATCCAGACAGTTAGGTGATACAAAAAAGAACAACAGAACATCCAGACACACTATACAAAGAAAACAAGGACGGGTCATTCGGAGTTTTCTTTCATCAGTCGAATTCCAGATTATCTTTGCAATTTCGGCTGGTTATACTCGAGATTGCTCCAATCTGGCCAGCCCCAAGGAAAAACTAAGCCAAGAGCACTAGATTCCTTGGAAGAAAGCAGCGAGTGAATACGAAAACAAGGACGAAAAAACCCCCGGAGAAATGGTACACAAATACAAATAACAGGATACTAACAACGGGTGTCTTTCGACTAAGGACGAATTGAATTAAGCTGGCGTGTGTGTAAGTAAAGCCTTACGGCAGGGATATAAGGTATGACAGGCACAGGGAGGAATATAAATGTTGCACGGATGGTAGTCGAACCAAGAAAGAAAGATCAGGCTAATATATATATATATATATATATATATATATATATATATATATATATATATATATATATATATATATATATATATATATATATATATATATATAATAAGATCTTTGACGGGTCTCAATTTCCACCATGTAGGATTTTCGAAAACCACCTAAGTGGGTAGAGTGTCGTTGGTTTAGTCACAGACAGCCCGATGGGGCAACTTACACACACACACACACACACACACACAAACACAAACACACACACACATACACACACAGAGGACAACAACAACGCTATGATAGGCACATACAAGCATACGTACATATATATATATATATATATATATATATATATATATATATATATATATATATATACATATATATATTATATATATATATATATATATATATATATATATATATATATATATATATATATATATATATAATACAACGAATATATATGCATGTATACACACATATATGTATATACTTACATCTACATGTGTATATAGATGCATATCAGGGTACAGGACGTTAGAACAATGAACTACAGACAACGGAACGAACACATAGGAAAACAGAAAGCCACTTGGAATTATTCATCAGCTGCCTCTATTCTAACTAGACGTTTCGAAGATAAGGCAGAACGTACTCTAGAATAGTCTCTTCCTGAGTAGTGGATCAACCCACTAAACAGAGGATTCCAAGGTGGCAAACGTAAACCAAGACAGGAAAAATTTGACAGTGAAAACAACATAAAAAAGCCGTACGGCCAAACGCGAATCTGATGTAGAACGCTAGTAGTTCGTCTTGCCTTCAAAGCGGCTGGAGTGAAAAGAAAGTTAACCACAGGTCACACGAGAGCAGAGAGGATGGTGGAGGGAGGAAGTAGAACAGGGAGGAAGTAGAACAGGGAGGAAGAGACAGGAGTGTATAGCAGTGAAGTAGAAGTTAGAATAACAGAAAGAAGCAGAGCGGGAGGGGGAGATGGGTAAGAAGAAAGATACATAGGTAGATAGAGGGATAGAGGAAGACAGATAGAAAATAGATAGATAGATAGATAGATAGATAGATAGATAGATAGATAGATAGATAGATAGATAGATAGAGTCACGTCAGAATAATAAAGTACAGTCTTACTTGCAAAAAGGACGTGTGCGTTCAATGATGTAATAATACAACGAATATATATGCATGTATACACACATATATGTATATACTTACATCTACATGTGTATATAGATGCATATCAGGGTACTCGGACGTTAGAACAATGAACTACAGACAACGGAACGAACATATAGGAAAACAGAAAGCCACTTGGAATTATTCATCAGCTGCCTCTATTCTAACTAGACGTTTCGAAGATACATACATGTGGAGGCGCGATGGCCCAGTGGCTAGGGCAGCGGACTCGCGGTCGTAGGATCGCGGTTTCGATTTCCAGACCCGGCGTTGTGAGTGTTTATTGAGCGAAAAACACCTAAAGTTCCATATGGCTCTAGCAGGGGGTGGTGCCGAACCCTGCTGTACTCTTTTTTCTTGTTTCTGGTGTACCTGTATTTCAAAGAGCCAACCTTGTCACACTCTGTGTCATGCTGAATCTTCTCGAGAACTACGTTAAAGGTACACGTATCTATGGATTGTTCAGCCACTTGCACGTTAATTTCACGAGCAGGCTGTTCCGTTGATCGGATCAACTGAAACTCACGTCGTCGTAACCGACGGAGTGCTACGTTAATACATACATACGTAAATGTCGAACGCTGAAAATGAGTGCTCAACATATATATAACAGACAATTCAATGAATAAAGAGAATGATATAGTTACACATTTTTTTTTTTTTTTGCAGTCAATTATACTATATGTTTAATTTAAACATTTAAATCTGTCCGACACATGTTTCAACTGCATGGATACCTAGCAATGTGGTTTCGATTTGAATGCAGTAAATTTTTATTTAACATCCAATGCAGCAGTAAATTGTTTCATTTAATTTCCAGCACAACTGAATTTTTTTTTTTTTTTAACCTGCAGTGTGCCAGTAATTTTGACTTCCAGATACATCACGAAGGCACAAAAGTTAAGAACCACTAGTTTAAACTGTAATTCAAGGAGTATTAAACAGAAAGCAACAATTAAAATACAATCATATATTAGAAGCAACAATGGCGGCGAGCTGGCAGAATTGATAGCGCGCCGGGCAAAATGCTTAGCGGCATCTCGCTCGTCTTTGCGTTCAAATTCCATCGAGATCGATCTTTGCTCTTCACAATTTCGGCGTCGATAAATTAAGTGCCAATTGAACAATGAGATCGATGTAGTCAACTTATCACCTCTCTAAAAGTGCTGGCCTTGTACCAACATTTGAAACCAATATATTAGAAGCAGCTTACATTGATGATTAGTAAACATTTGTGGGAGTTGAAATGTAAATCATATTGTAAATTTTCGCATAGGCTAATCACAAGCTCTTCTTAAGAAAAAGAAAGAATTTCTGTACTCCACCCTATAGAAATTGCTATATATATATATATATATCATACCAATCTCTCATGAGGTAGTGAGTTCGATCCCGGACCGGGCTGAATATTGTGTTCTTGAGACACTTTACTTCACGTTGCTCCAGTTCACTCAGCTGTAGAAATGAGTTGCAGCGTCACAGGTGCCAAGTTGTATCGGCCTTTGCCTTTCCCTTGTATAACATCAGTGGCGTGGAGGGGGGAAGCTGGTATGCATGTGCGAATGCTGGTCTTCCATAAACAACCTTGCCCGGACTTGTGCCTCGGAGGGTAACTTTCTGGGTGGGGGGGAATTTTCAGAAAATTTTTGCGAATTTGTCTTCTACACACGGGAATTCATACGATTGTGCAAAAAAAAAATTTGTATAATTCAAGGGTGATTCAGTTGTTTCTACCACCTGATACTTTCCTCGTTTCTTTGTCACTTTGACATGTATTGATGTTCTTTCAATATTTTCTTTTCCAAAACACCTTTAATGGAATGATGCACCCAAGGATGATCCATTGCTGGGATTTAAGCAAAAAATTCGGACTGTCTGTATTTCAAACTCTGATTTTTTTAAAAAATCGAAAAGTTATTGGGCATAATAGGCTCGTAGGCAAATCTTTGCACTGGGTCCTATAGTATTTTATTATTTTACAGGGAGCCACAGCAGACATAAATCGAAAATTTTTCAAGGCGGTGCTCCAGCATGGTCGCAGTCTACTGAATAAAACAAGTAAAGGGTAAAATATGTATATTCGTACACACACACACACACACACACACACACACACACACACTCACAAAGAAACAAGCACACCTCAACTTACGACGGCATTTGGTTCAATGATATGCGACTTAACACGAAAAACGACGTAACACGGAAATACATTTTTAAAAATCTATTTACTTTATATCTGTTTTAATAAATGGTTTGTACAAATTTTCACATGTAGTTTATTTGATTTTCCACTTCAGTATTAGTTTTGAGCTGTTTGTTTTTGTTTATTTTCCTTTTTATGCTTTTAATACGTGTTCTGAGACCCACGCAAAGTCGGATAAGTCGACGGAAGCTGAAGTTAAATTTTTTCATTAATTTTTTTAACAACCCCACTCCACCCAAAAAAAAAGACAACAAAAAAATTGAACCTAAAATCGAAAAAGGCGAAAATGGAAACGACGGGTTGTGTGGTAAGAATCTTGCTTCCCAATAATATGGTCCCGGGTTCAGTCCCATTGGGTGGTAACTTGGGCAAGCGTCTTCTACTATTGCTTCAGGCTGACAAAAGCTTTGTGAATGTATTTGGTAGAGGGAAACTGAAAGAAGCCCAATGTGTTTGCGTCTTTCTCTCTGTGCTTCCCCATATCACCGCTTGACAACCGGTGTTACGTCCCCGTAAGCTAGCGGTTCAGTAAAGAAGACCGATGAGATAAGTACTAGGTTTAAGAAATAAGTCCTGCGGTCGATTTGCTCGACTAAAACCCTTCAAGGCAGAGCTCCAGCATGGCCGCAGTCGAATGATTGAAACAAGTAAAAATATAAAAGAATATATGTCATTGTTCAGTTTTGTTTCAAGATTTCTTACCCATGGAGAAAGAGACGGTTTCTAACCTAGATTCATATATATATATATATATATACATATACATACTGTGTGTGTGTATTGCATCGGATTCAACAGGGGAAGCTATTAGACGAAAGGACTCGTGAACCTCCTGACTGATAATACAAACACGCACGCACGCATACATACACACACACACACACATACACACCTATGCAATTGGACACATGCAAGCATGTGTAAGCGTGCTAGTGGGAGTGTGAAGCATATGCTTGCGTATATGTCAGAAAGGAAAAAAAAGAAAATCACGTGTTTGGATTATTCGTCACTTGATTGGCTGAAATTTCTCAGGCTACATTTACGTGGCAAATTTGACTGATTACTCATTGACAATCTTGACCGGGTTTATTTTCGCACTCTATTGATTTCTGATAAAATACACAAAAGAAAGTGCATAACTATTTTATAAAAATAAATTTCAAATAAACTGCTTCCCTCCTCCTCTCTTGTTTTTCAATGACACTTAGGTTAAAAAAAACAACGAACACTTGCATTTATATATATATATATTTATGATCAAAATAGGCAATAGGATATCAAGTAGTAATGCAGTACGACCGGACTGACTTGGTGCTTTAACTTAATTATCTAATTCAACTGAATCTCAATTATATATATATATATAAACTTGTGGATTTAGCTGGTTGAGAAAAAATAGGTTTGACTAGAGAGGTAGAAAGAAGGGGAGATTATAAAACGACGGTGTCGTGGTTTGATGTTGGTATATGGGTAACAGTTAGTTGGAAAATACTGCACGGCGAACAGGAAATTGACCACGTGAAGGACAGGGAATAGACTAGAAGTCACTCTGATTGGGATGCTAGACACACTCATATAGATTTGCATATATGTGTATATTGATGCGAGTTTGTGTGTGTGTATATATATATATATATATATATATATATATATATATATATATATATATATACACGAGTGAGTGGACAAACGAAAGACGAGCACTTGTGTGTCTATGTGCAGACATGCGCGTGCGCACCCATGTACAGATGCGCACACTCGCATCAATATACACATGTACGCAAATCTATATGAGTGTCTAGCACCCCAACCTGAATGACTTCTAGTCTATCTCCTGTCCGTCACGTGGTCAATTTCCTGTTTGCCGTGTAGTATTTTCCAACTAACTGTTACCCATATACCAACAGCAAACCACGACACCGTCGTTTTATAATCTCCCCTTCTTTCTACCTCTCTTGTCAAACCTATTTTTTCTCAACCAGCTAAATCCACAAGTTTTTTTTATTCTCTCTGTTTATTTTCTCTTATTTCCTTCTGCTGAAGTGCGCGGGCTCAAAACGTAAAAGACTTTCTTACATTCCCGAGCGTTAAACTAATACACTTGCTTGTTGTTCATATACCTGTCTTCGTCTTTTGTTTTTCTATAAATTACAAACTATATATATATATATATATATATATATATATATATATATATATACTTGGAAAAAAGGATGCGTGGCGTTCGTATGCATATATATATCAGGTCATCCCATAAGTTCTGTCCGAATTTTGAATAAATCACAAGTGATCAAATGGTATATTTAGTTGAAATTTAATCATCAATATACCTTCCCTGATTATCTATGACTTCCTTCCATCTATTTACAAGTTGTTTTAATCCCATCAATGTAAAACTCTTTTGGTTTCAAAGCGAAGAACTCTGAAATGTCAGTTTCGACCTCCTCCTGGCTTGCGAAAGTTATGTCCTCCAAATGATTCTGTAAACTATGAAACAAATGGCAGTCTGTAGGACCAAGGTCGGGAGAATAAGGTCGATGAGGAATCTTTTCCCATCCAAGCTCGTCGATCTTCTGTGATGTGATCTTTGTAGTGTAGGGGCACGCATTGTCCTGATGAAACATCACTCCTTTTCAATTCACTAAAGTGGGTCTTTTTTCTTCAAAGCTTGGTTCAAACGCTCTAATTGCTGACAGTAGACTTGAGCATTGATTGTTGCATTAGGTGGTAACAATTCAAAGTGAATTACTCCTTTGCAATCCCACCAGATAGAGAGAAGAACCTTTTTCCCATGAAGTTCCCTTCTCGGTTGTGGTTGAGCTTTTTCCCTTTTACCAAGCCACTGTTTACGACGTTTAACATTTCGATAGAAGATCCATTTTCGTCACCAGTCACAAGTCTATCTAAAAAGGGTGAAATGAGTTGGCGAGAATGGAGAGAAGAGCAGATGTCAACTCAGGATTTGCAGTTGCTTTCGGACAATTCATGAGGCACCCATTTTCCAAGTTTAGGAACCTTTCCAAGTTGTTGAAGATGACGACGAACAGTTGTATGGTTTGAACAAAGCTTATTGCCAATTCTTCAACTGATAATGCAGGATTTTCTTCGAGTAATGCCTCAAGGAGCTCATCAGCAAACTTAACTGGATGTCCTGTTTGATCTTCATCTTCAAGGCTGAAATCTCTACTTCTGAATTTTGCAAACCATCTTCTGCAAGTTCTTTCATTCAAGCATTCTTTCCGATAAACTGAGTGCATGTTTTGAGTCGCTTCGGCTGCAGAGTTTCCTTTTTTGTACTCATAAAGCATTATGTGCCTCAAATGCTCTTTGGATATTTCCATGTTAGAAAGGGTTTCAATCAAAGTAATTTTAATTCTATTATTCTGTAAAATAATATGTTATTAGTTTAAATGTACACAAATGCATAAAAATAATTTTAAATTCTATTAGACATTCTGAAATACTATTAAATTTCATTCAATTTTAAAAAAGGTAAAATCGGAGAGAACTTATGGGATGACCTAATATATATGTATAGGTATGTATGTATGTATGTATGTATGTATGTATGTATGTATGTATGTATGTTTGTACGTAAGTATGTATGTATGTATGTCTGTATACACACACATACACACATACGTATATATATATATATATATATATATATATATATATATATACATATATATATATATATATTCTTTTACCCTTTTACTTGTTTCAGTCATTTGACTGCAGCCATGCTGGAGCACCGCCTTTAGTCGGACAAATCGACCCCAGGACTTATTCTTTGTAAGCCTAGTACTTATTCTATCGAATTCTTTTGCCGAACCGCTAAGTTACGGGGATGTAAACACACCAACATCGGTTGTCAAGCGATGGTAGGGGAACAAACACACACACACAAGCATATACGTATATCTAATATAATAAATGCGAAAACTAATTTCTGTGTGTCAGTGTGTCACACTTTGACCCCCCCTCTCTCACTATTCATTGACACTTCCACTATTACTCATACTGGGGTGAGAGTAATAGATGGCATTGAGACAGTGAGGGTGGTGGCGAAGACGGACAGACAGAAAGAAAAAGAAAGGGTAAGAAAGAGAGACAAAGAAATTTACGGAGAGTTGATGATGTTTTATTAAAAGTAGTAGTGCTGATGGTGACAGTGGGAGTAATAATAATAAGAGAGAGAGAAAGAGTGGGTATGTGCCCATCCTAAAAGTGGTCACCATCCTTGAACTCATGTCTCATGCCAATAGGTATACAATGATAAAAAACATTCCAAATCGAAAAGAAATCCCTCCCCTCCATCTCCCTACCTATTTATTTGTCTGTCTATCTATCTGTCCATCTATCTATTTATCTGTCTATCTATCTATCTTCATTGTCCTGGAACCTCACCCCAGAAAACAAAAAAATAAAAACAATGTTTCCTCTTCTAAACAAAACAAAAAAAAACACTTAATTTATATATTAAAAAAACAGGCGTAGGAGTGGCTGTGAGGTAAGTAGCTTGCTTACCAACCACATGGTTCCGGGTTCAGTCCCACTGCGTGGCACCTTGGGCAAGAGTCTTCTACTATAGCCTTGGGCCGACCAAAGCCTTGTGAGTGGATTTGGTAGACGGAAACTGAAAGAAGCCCGTCGTATATATGTGTATATATATATATGTGCGTGTATTTATATGTTTGTGTGCCTGTGTTTGTCCCCCCAACGTCGCTTGACAACCGATGCTGGTGTGTTTATGTCCCCGTAACTTAGCGGTTCAGCAAAAAAGACTGATAGAATAAGTACTAGGCTTACAAAGAATAAGTCCTGGCGTCGATTTGCTCGACTAAAGGCGGTGCTCCAGCATGGCCACAGTCAAATGACTGAAACAAGTAAAAGAGTAAAGAGTAAACTGTTTGCACATTCACAATTTTATTTAACAAGTTCGAAGACGAACGGAAACGTTAATAACAATGACTCAATAAAAAACTATTCTTTTCTCAAAATTCTGGCGACCTCCTCTTTTCTCAATATTCAATATCTGTACACCACTTCTAGCATTTTATACATACACTCTAAGATAATAAATACGAAAACTAATTTCTGTGTGTCAGTGTGTCACACTTTGATCCCCACCTCTCTCACTATTCACTGACACTTTTGCTATTGCTCATACTGGGGTGAGAGTAATAGTAGGCATAGAGACGGTGATGGCGATGGTGAAGACACAGACAGAGTAAGAAAAAGAGAGGGAGAGAAAGAGAGACAAAGAAATTTACGGAGAGTTGATGTTTTTTTTTTTATTAAAAGTAGTAGTGTCGATGATGGCAGTGTAAGTAATAATAAGAAAGAGAGAAAGAACGGGTATGTGAGTGAAAGAGGGACTGAACAGAGATGATGCTCATGTAACTTTTCTTTATGGTAATCCTATATCTCAAGTTCACGGTACCGTGACACTAAAATTATATAAATTAGAAACATAAGACCAAATTCACCAACAGATGCCTGTCAAACATTACGTAAAACCTAACAAGATGCAATTATTTATTTACGTTGTCTTTTACGATCAAAAGCTTCCAAAATACACCTATGTATCTACCGTGACCATTAATAAAGTCACAAGAAAAAAAAAGTCGCAATTAATTTATGGTGGCTAGTAATAAAGTTACAGGGAGAAAAAAAATCACAGAAAAAGTCACAATTTTGTCTAGGAAAGCAAGTCAGGTAAGCAACAAAAATATTCGAGTCAGTTACAATTTATTTAAGTACCATAAACAATTGAAGTAATAAAACAGAAAATATTTAAAATCAGTTATTAACTGACACGACGTGACTTGTACATAGACAGCTCTATTTATATATGATGGTATCGCATGTGACTTTTTTTCCTATGCCTTCTTTTTTCCGTGATTTTTTTTCCTGCAACTTTTTTACCTGTGACTTTTTACCTGTGACATTTTTTCTTTTTACCTGGATTTGTTTCTACATGCCATTTAAATGAATGTTGAGTATCATCTTTTATTGCCAGTGAAAAAATACATTTGTTGCTGTATAGTATCGCACAAAGCAAGTGACCTGTTGGGGCTGCAAACAATATGGGGCGCGTCTAGTTTTATTGTTGGATACATTATTTGAATGTGGTCATACAAATCACCGAAGCAGTCGACCCCACGAATTTTGAATTTGTGACATTTATCCTGGCATTTTATCGATGTAAACTTTGGGTATCATTTTTCTAGCAGCTGATATATCCGAATCGTTTTTCCCTTGGTCATTATAATAATTTTTGACACTTGGAATAGTTCTCTTATTACATAATAAAGAGAAGATCATACTTTGCTGAGCTCCAATAATCAGAAGAATGCCTGGAATTGTCGGTAATTTTTCAGATGAACACCCGTACGATCTTCACTAGGGTGTTAATGTTAGAGTTTTAGGGTTAGGGTTAGGGTTTTAGGGTTAGTTTTAGGGTTAGGGTTAGGGTCAGGGTTTAGGGTTACGGTTAGGGTTTTAGGGTTTGGGTTAGGGAATTCCGTCCCTAACCGTAACCCTAACCCTAAACACTAACCCTAATCCTAACCCTAAAACTAACCCTAACCCTAACCCTAAAACCCTAACCATAACACCCAAGCGAAGATCGTGCGGGTGTTAATCTGAAAAATTACCGAATTGTCGTCCGTACATATGAAGATCGGGTTAAAAGGTTTCTGATTCGGTCATTGACTGAATAATATTTTTTCCTTCTTCTTACCATATATATCAGTAATTATCTAATTTCACCTTCTTTTCATTACATTAAGAAGATAGCACTAACTTGACTTTAGGTTTGATCGTTTTATTTGTCATGTCTGAACAGAGTATTCTGATATATTAAGGATAGTGCGCGGAAGATAGATAACGTCTGGTCCACTCCTAAATAATGATAACAATAATAATAATAGTTTCTTTCTACCAAAGGCACAAGGCCTAAAATTTGGTGGGTGGGGACTAGTGCGTTCACTAGTACTTAATTTATTGATCCTGAAAAGTTGAAAGGCAAAGTCGACCTCAGCGGATTTTGAACTCAGAACGTAGCGGCAGACGAAATACCTATTTCTTTACTGCCCACAAGGGGCTACACACAGAGGGGACAAACAAGGACAGACAAACGGATTAAGTCGATTATATCGACCCCAGTGCGTAACTGGTACTTAATTTATCGACCCCGAAAGGATGAAAGGCAAAGTCGACCTCGGCGGAATTTGAACTCAGAACGCAGTGGCAGACGAAATACCGCTAAGCATTTTACCCGGCATGCTAACGATTCTGCCAGTTCGCAATAATAAAATAATTAACCAAAAGTTATTGGCATTTTGTGAATATTGAAGCAATTTCTTTCTGAAAATTTGTCCGAAAATCAACAGCCAAAGCTTATATCGATAGAATGTCTTAAGAGGTGATCCCACACTTCTCAAAACTCTGGAACCGAGGCCGTACAACGGGATGCAGCTTAAAAAGTCATACCCAGGGCATACACACTCACAGACACACAGACGTGCGCGCACTCACATAGCCGTCTAAGAATTCAGAAGTCAGAAAGGATATACACTCGTATATTTGTCAATAGAGTGAGTATATTAATCGAAGTGTACCGTATAATATATCCATTACGACCGATGTTACCAATCGGTTTCGCATTAGGAATTCAACAGATACCTATCAAACGGCGTAGATTACGATTATATAGACATTTATATAGATTTATAGACATTTGTGGGCAAAATTATATAGACATTTGTGGGGGAAATTTATTCCGAGATGGTAGGGAGAGGAGTTTAGAAACAACGGAGTTTCGGATCAAATTGCAGCCACTCCGTTTTGATGGGGATTTTTTTCCCATTTCTTTTTAACCACAGCCTTCGAAATGATGGGGAGGGGCATCTTTTTTATGAAAAAAATGTTTCGAAAATTTTTGTGTAGAACCCCGCCCCCTCATCATCCTACTCTGGACCGATTTTGGCCAATTTATTTTGCACTTCAAAGCCATGGTACGAACCTTTTCGGTAAAAAGATATTTTAAAAATTGTTAACATTTTCAGAGGAAAAAGTGAGTGATTTAAGGGAGATTTGGCTGTCGTTTCTAGCACATCCTAAGATAACCCTCCTCGTTTCTTTCTGTCTGTCGAATGTATTGAAATTTTTCAATATTTTTCTCCTCATAAATACACTTATATGCTATAAAAAATATGAAAAATCACGATTATTTTGCAACCACACTCTCTGCCCCCGATTGTTTCTGTTAAAACATTGCAGAGCTTGCTGGTATTTATCCACAGTGATTTAAAAAAAAAGTTATGTAAACGATAGTTCATTTTAATAGCATACTTTTCTGTTAGAAAATGCTTTTTCTTACACAAACACACACACACACACACACACACACACACACACACACACACACACACACACACACACACACACACACACGGCTTCGCTTGATTGAGATGGGGGTAAAAATTTAAATTACAGTTTTGTTGTTGTTGCTTATATCCCACCAATGGACAACACGTGCGTTACTTCGGCATCATCATTTCATATAATGTGTTTAATGAGAGAAAAATATTGAAAAAAACATCAATACATGCGACGATGCGGGAGTGAGAACGGAAGGTAGTTTGGGATGTGCTAGAAGCAACAGCGAAATCTCCCTTGAATCGTACACCTTTTCCTCAGAAAATATTTACAATTTTTTTTTTTTTTTAACCGGAAAGGCTTTTCCCATGGTTTTTATTTCAGTAATTTATAGTAGTTGTTTGCAAATAGCGAATTAAAACTTGAAATGAAAACATTAAAATAGAAAATGAGGGACTTCGCAAATGGAAACGAAAATATGATGCTTTGTTGTCCCTTTCTTGTATCACCTAACTGTCTGGATGTTTTGCATTCT
>NC_142928.1:90959791-91097291 GCF_046866305.1 Octopus bimaculoides
CAGTACTGCATATTTCTCATATCAGTTTACTTGCACTCCTCTTGTCATGGCAAAGATAGATGTATTCTAACTAGCAGGAAGGGTTGCTATTTCACGTTCTGGTCCTGTTCATACAATTTTTGGTAACACCCAAGAAAACGTAGTACAGTGGATTTCAACCGCTGCACTTGCAGAGAGTAGCCAAGAGTGCTGAGGATTTTTCAAGTGCGTCTTTTATTCCTTCGGGGTCGATAAAATAAAGTACTGGAGTCGATATAATCGACTATTCCCCCAACCCCTCTAAAATTGCTGGCCTTGTGCTAAAAGTTGAAATGTGCTAAATTTAAAATGTATATACAAGTATAAGGGTTGTAGGATGGCTGAATCGTTAGAGTGGTGATGATGGTGGGGAATACTTTGTGCTGTTTGTTTCGCTCTTAAGATTCTGAGTTCAAAAACCCAACGAGATAATCCTCACCTTCTCCCCACACACACACACCACCACCACCACCACCACCACCACCACCACCAAGGGCAACAATATAAAATATCAGTCAATTGCTTGGTCGAGCTATCGACTAATTCCCGTCCTGCAAATTTTCTGGCTTTGTACTTAAATGAAAAAACCACATACATACATACATACATACATACATACATACATATATGTAGAGCGAACGTGTTTTTTTTCTCTCTTCTATCTTTTCTCTTTCCACAAAAATGTTTCTCACAGCGTTCATTATTTTCCTCTCGTTCTGGTCTAACGATCCTCCATGTGTGTTTTCGTTCGGTTTCCTTGTATATCAAGACTATCATACAATTTTACAAAACATAAACATAAAAAAGAGATATATTTTACTGCCCGACACAGCTACATAACATAAATCAGGATTATTACCGAAAATATCAATAATTTAAATATGCTTATTTCGTAGTTTAGGTGAAAACATGTTGTACCACCCCAATTCTGCAGGAGGAAGAGTCTGGCCATTTAAGAGGAGACTATTGGTCAGTTAATTTCAAAAACAAAAGGATTAGTCATTTTAAGTAAAAACCGTTAATCGATGGATCGGAAATAGGTAAATAAGGAATATTTGTTGCAAAGGTTTATAACTATCAAGTCGTTTATATCAACGCAGATTGAACTCTCTATATATAATAGAAAACAGAGCGATTTTCTCATTTTCCCTTTCTTTTCCATTTCTTTTTAGTCTAGTTGTTCGCAGGAGATATAATGACCGTATAGTTCGGGAGTGGGACCAGTGAATTGTGAGAATATTTGGGCCTCAATGTAGCCAACGAACAGGTTCGCATAGTTGGGGCCCATTCTCGTTCCCACGGCCAATCCCGAAACTGTTGGTAAAAATCCCCGCGAACGAGAAGCAGTTGAGGGAGAGAACAAGTTCGGCCAGACGATGAAGTGTAGAGGTGTCAGGTTGGGGGTTAGGTCGAAGATCTAGAAAGTGTTTCAGCGCAAAAAAATCCTTTGTTGTGTGAGATCACCGTATATAAACTCTTGGTATCAAGAGTGAATAGAAGTTTAGAGGGGCCAGAAGGGAAGGAGAAAGAGTTAAAGAGACGGAGAGCATAGTTAGTATCGTGGATGTGAAAGGGGAAGGAAGCCACTAGGGGGCAAGGACATGGTCGAGGTATTTAGAGATCAATTCCGTGAGACAGTTGCAGGTGGAGATGATGGGGCGGCCAGGGTTGTTGGGCTTGTGGTTTTGGGAAGCAAGTAAATGATGGGGTGGGTGGAATGCGGACAATGAGGTTCGAGGCGGTGGGAGGGAGACGCGAGGAAGAAATGAGGTCATGGATATGAGGAAATGAGGTCATGGACAGTCTATTGGTAGTTAGGCGTGGGGCTGAAGCAGAGAGCAATAGGAGGTGTCTTGAAGTTGGCGGAGAGCTCCAGCCTTGTGGAGGTCTGCGCTCCACACCACCACGGCTCCATCCTTGTCGGCCGATTTTATGATATATATATATATAAAGCATATGTGAAGGAGAGAAGAAGAAGAAGAAGAAGAAGAAGAAGAAGAAGAAGAAGAAGAAGAAGAAGAAGAAGTACAACAACAACAAGAGGAAGGAAGAAAGGAGAACAGGAAAAAGTAAATGAAATCAAGAAAAATAAATACTTATTCACACTCACACACACATATATGCATACATGTATACATACATATACATACATGCATACACACACATATATACACACTCATATATGCATATATATACACATACACACACGCACACACATATACATACATATATACACACACACACACACACACACACACACATACATACATATATATATATATATATATATATATATATATATATATATATATATATATATATATATATATATATAATTAAATTAAAACATACGGTAAAAAATCAGATATTAATATAGATTTATTACCAGGAAGCCAGCACATTGAAAGAATCAGAGCCAACACATATATATATATATACATACATACATACATACACACACACACACACACACACACACACACACACACACACACACACATATATATATACAGGGTGTTTCAAAAACTTTGATATCATTTGAGATGTGAATATTACAGAAACTACTTGTCAAAGCAAATGAAGCTAAACAGGCTTAATGTTGAGCAACATAAGATTTATTCCTCCAAATTTGAATGAGAAATCCGAAGGTATGTGGATTCCATGAACGATTTCACAAATGTTCAATATGTACACCGCCTGAGACACGGCACACGGCGCACGACTCGCTCGACCTGCTTCTTCTCGTCCGTCGACTGCCTCGGTCGCGTGACCTAGCGTCTCCTGGCGCTCGTAACACACGGACACACACACTCGCGGTCGGTATCACCGCCGAGACGACGGTCTATGTATACATATATATGTATGTATTTATGTATGTATACATGTGTACATATACATGTGTGTATATGTGCACACATGTGTATAGATATGTGTTGTGTGCGTGTATGTGTATGTGCGTATATGTACACTGTACCACCTGTGAGAATTGAATTGGTGACCTCAAACCAATAAACAAAGCACAAGTCATCTTTTAACAAGAACACAATACTGACCACTCCTTATCTACTATTAATCCTATTTCTATTTTCTATTTATTTATATATATATATAATAATAATAATATTAGGGAATAAATTATTATTCCAATCTTACAGGTAAAATTCAGTATAATAATATTAGACCGAATTTCGTAATATATATGTATAACTGGTGGTTCGTCTCTAAATTAGTTATATATATATATATATATATATATATATATATATATATATATATATATATATATATATATAATTAATTATATGTATTTTTTCTATCTTAATGAATAAAAATTCTTCGGATAGAATAAATGGGTTAATAGAAACCAATGTAGGAACTCCTTGAAATTTTGGGTATTTGAAACATATGTAGGAATAAAGTATGCAATTATAACATGCGTTTTCTCCATTCCTTAAATTTTTAAATATATATATATATATATATATATATATATATATATATATATTTGTTCATATGATGATATCTCCACAATGTGTTGATGATGAGAAAAACATGTAATCGCTTCCAATGTTGACATAGGAATAAATTTCAATAATAATGGATATCAGCGTCAAAACTCTCTTTTAAATTTAAAATTTTGGATATATATATATATATATATATATATATATATATATATATATATTTAAGTCACGATATATACATTCAAGTGATCAGCTAGTACTCATAAAAAAAAGCACCTTAATATATCATCGTACAAAACATTACAGCGTTTCTCAAAAGTCATCACAACATCACACGAAAAACGACATCGCTTAAATGGCAACCATCTTCGGCTTCGCACGCCCGTGCTCTTTCCAAAACTTGCACCATAACACCCTCAAGAGCTTCAGACTCCACTTCTCTGATTTCTCTATTGATTTTCTCCTTCAGTTTGCACCAGGGTTTCCGGTTTGTTGACATAAACCCTCTCTTTCATGTATCCCACAAGAAAAAATCCCGGCTATTCAAGTCTGGGGAACGTGAAGGCCATTCAAAGTAGGCCTCACACATGGTTCCAGCAAGATGGGGCAACTGTTCATATCGCAAGAGAAACAATGCAGTTACTACGGCAGTGGTTTGCAGAGAGAATAATCTCCCGCTACGGCAATGTTAACTGGCCTTCACTTCACGTTCCCCAGACTTGAATAGCCCGGATGTTTTCTTGTGGGTATACCTGAATGAGAGGGTTTACGTCAACAAATCCGAGACCCTGGTGCAACTGAAGGACAACATCAATAGAGATATCAGAGAAGTAGGGTCTGAAACTCTTGAGGGTGTTATGGTGCAAGTTTTGGAAAGAGCACGGGCATGCGAAGCCGAAAATGGCTGCCATTTAAGCGATGAGATTTTTCATATGTGATGTAGTGGTGTTGCAAAATTTGACTTGTCCATATTAATTTCCATTATGTTACTCTTTTATTCTTTTACTCTTTTACTTGTTTCAGTCATTTGACTGCGGCCATGCTGGAGCACCGCCTTTAGTCGAGTAAATCGACCCCAGGACTTATTCTTTGTAAGCCTAGTACTTATTCTATCGGTCTCTTTTGCCGAACCGCTAAGTTACGGGGACGTAAACACACGATGGTGGGGTGACAAACACAAACACACAAACACACACACACACACACACACACATATATATATATATACATACACACATATACGACGGGCTTCTTTCAGTTTCCGTCTACCAAATCCACTCACAAGGCTTTGGTCGGCCCGAGGCTATAGTAGTAGACACTTGCCCAAAGTGCCACGCAGTGAAACTGAACCCGGAACCATGTGATTAGTAAGCAAGCTACTTACCACACAGCCACTCCTATGCCTATATTGTTCTTTATATTGCGTCAAAATTTCATGAAGGAATTATTAAAAATTGAAACCCATCAGTGACTTTTGGGACACCCCGTAGTAATATACAAGAGCAAAAGAAAAGGGTGTAGCATAGTCATAAATGATAGAGAAATATTTAGATCAACGTTTAGTTAACAAAAGAAAAAAAACCAAATATCACGACAAATTTGTTTCTTAACAAAAAAAAACATGCAAACAACTAGTATTATCATGTTTAATAATAAATAAATTACTTACATGTCTACAGTATCGGAAAATGCTACGTCGTCAGCTAAAAGAAAGACTTTCCTTCTCCTGACAAAGTAGCTTAAATTCTGCATTAATTTGAACGAATTTTTTGCATTTTTCAAAAATGCAGACATGTAAGTAATTTATTTATTATTGAATATGATAATATAAGCGCCTATGTATCCACCTTTTTCTTTTTATATCAAGCTCTTTTTACTCTTTACTCTTTTACTTGTTTGTCATTTAACTGCGGCCATGCTGGAGCACCGCCTTTAGTCGAGCAAATCGACCCCAGGACTTATTTTTGCTAAGCTTAGTACTTATTCCATCGGTCACTTTTGCCGAACCGCTAAGTTACGGGGACGTAAACACACCAGCATCGGTTGTCAAGCGATGTTGGAGGGACAAACATAGACACACAAACACGCACACACACAAACACACACACACACACACACAAACACAAACACACACACACACACACACACACACACACACACATATACACACACATATATATATATACATATATACGACGGGCTTCTTTCAGTTTCCGTCTACCAAATCCACTCACAAGGCTTTGGTCGGCGCGAGGCCATAGTAGAAGTAGCAGGGTTGGCTCTAGGATTGCTGACGCCCCAAGCAAACTGAACTTCGGCGTGTACAAGCTGACGGTCGTGGAAATCTCCTTGTCTTTGTCACTAGTGGTGGTGGTAGTGGTGGTGGTGGTGGTGATGGTGGTGGTGGTGTGGTAACAATTTAAATAGTAGCAATAAAAAAGCATGCAAATATCTAATATTATCATATTCAACTAGCTGGATCCGTAAAAACTTAGAAACTTCGGACACTGACTGAATGTGTAACGTAGAACAGGGTTTACTCTTAACGTTTTTTTACAAAATTTTGTATTTTAGAGGTTATTTCGGGTTAAAGTTCTCGTATTTGGGTCATTTTAACCAATCAATGATGTGTATTCAGCTGAAGAAAGTTACTACTGCTGTTTACGAACAACTTCTGGCTCATTATTTATACAGAATTATTACTGAGACACTTTTTATTATTATGCGGGCGCGCGTGCATGTGTGCGTGCGTGTGTGTGTGTGTGTGTGTGTGTGTGCGTGTGTGGAGAGAGGTATAAGACGGAACGTAAACAAACCAGCACCAGTGTCAAGCGCTGGGAGCATGCAAACACAAAGACATAAACACACGTTATATACAATGGGCTTCCACACAGTTTCCGTCTACCAGATTCATTCACAAGGCACTGGTCGCTCTGGGGATATGGAAGAATACATTTGACCAAAATACCGCGCAACGGGACTGGAATTCGAAACTATGTGGTTGCAAACCTGGCTTCTTAACCACACAACAGTTGTTATTATGTTTGTTGTTGTTGCTTTCTTATAATTTTCCATGCAAAGTGACGCCAGTAATTTTTGTTCGATTTCCAGTGTACCACGAACTGAAAATGACTAAGAACTACCAAAACAGTTTTTGGCGAGTAATAATCGAGCAGTTTTTGGTAATTACGTAAGATAAGGACAAAGCAGTCTTGTAAAGGATTGGAATAGATTTCATTCAAACTACGTCGAGAGTTTGGTAGGTGTTGCAAGATAGTTGCAGGAGTTGTAGTTAGATTTATCTTCCAGTGTCACATAATATATATTCACAATTAGGCTATGAAAGAGCCTCTACGTTGTCACTTAACCTACTTGAAATAGCAACCACAGCCCCCTCAAATTACATCCCTTTTAGTCTCTAGAAAAAAGAAAAAGAGAAAGAAGATATTAGATAATGTGATACTACATATAGTAAAACGTTTTGAATTCTTCTTGATCACAGGATCTACTTGATTAGAACAGATCTGTGGATTAGCGAACAATATTAAATTAATGCTGGAAGTGGCCTAAGTAAGTTAACATTACTTTAATAATTGATTGCTTCTGGTTAACTAATGGAGGCGCAATGGCCCAGTGGTTAGGGCAGCGGACTCGCGGTCATAGGATCGCGGTTTCGATTCCCAGACCGGGCGTTGTGAGTGTCTATTGAGCGAAAACACCTTAAAAAAAGCTCCACAAGGCTCCGGCATGGAATGGTGGCGAACCCTTCTGTACTCTTCCACCACAACTTTCTCACTCTTACTTCCTGTTTCTGTTGTGCCTGTAATTCAAAGGGTCAGCCTTGTCACGCTGTGTTACGCTGAATATCCCCGAGAACTACTTTAAGGGTACACGTGTCTGTGGAGTGCTCAGCCACTTGCACGTTAATTTCACGAGCAGGCTGTTCCGTTGATCGGATCAACTGGAACCCTCGACGTCGTAAGCGACGGAGTGCCAACAACAACAACTGGTTAACTAACCTAATTTATTTTCTTAAATATGCTAATTTTTCCAGCCTTGTGGTGTAAATTATCTGCTTAGTGATTCTGTCATTCACTACCACGGCAAATATGGTAAATAGAAGATCTAATCCTAGCAAACGGTGATGATAATGGTGATGGTGATGATGATGATGATGATGATGATGATGATGACGACGATGAAGACGACAGCAAACATTATGATGACGAAGATGATAATAACCTTGTCACTTTGTTATTATTATTATTATTTATATTGTCCATCCTGAAATACTGTACTACTTATATAGAATTTATTTAATTTATCCTCGTCCTTAACTACACATCTATATACGACGTTAGTAACCTGACAGGAACCATCCGACGGACATAATTCGGGGTTTCTACAATTACATTTCTTCCCAGGGCCTTTCCTAGTTTTATTTTTATTTTTACTTTTACTTTTTGCATCATCAGTTCTCGACAGGTTTCCTTCTATCATTCGTATAATTTTTTTTTATACGCGATAGTCTGTACTCACTTTTTTTCTATATGCCTGTCTAAATGAAGTATTGTTTCATCTTCTGTGATTTTGTGCATCCGTATTCTATGTATAGAAAAAGCATTATGTTTCCTTATTTGTGATTAAATGTTCGAGATGTGATATATTAGTTGGATGACCTTAAATTTGTTGTTTGTTCTACAACCAAAGTTTGTTATACTCGTCTCATTTACTTGAGCACTTCTCTTGCAGTCCTATTAACCCTCTTGTTCCTAATAAGAAACAATCACTATTATTATTGATATATATATATATATGTGTGTGTGTATGTGTGTGTGTGTGTAGATATATATCAATTATGTAGGTATAAGTTAGAGGTGTTTAAAACCTCTAAGGGATGTTTAAATCCAAAGGCGCTCCTGGTGATTACCTGCGTAGGTACAGTCTTTGGTAGAAGGTATACGCTAGCAGGTAATTCAGCGGGTAAACCGTAGTTTAAATTATATGTAAGAAGAAAATGGAGGAAACATGACAGGAGAAGTTGGTCGTTTGCGATAGTAACCCATTAATTTGATTAATTAATAAAGAAAAGTGGTAGTAATAGTACATTTACGATTGTTTCTCTTTACCAGTTGTAGTGGTAGACATCATCAGAATGCAGAGTCATATGTAGAGGTAAGAAGAGCGAAAGACGTAGGAATACATTGGTAACGAGAATAACTCCAGCAATTCAGCTTGGAAAAGTATATTATTGTGCCAATTTTTTTAATTTTCGATTAGCTTTAATTTTAGAAATGTTGGTAGCCAAACCAACTAGTTCCTCAGGCCTTAAGAAATAACAATAAGTCCTGGGGTCGATTAATTCGACTAAAAGTTCTTCAAGGCGGTATTCCAACATGGCCTCAGTCTAATGATTGAAACAAGTTAAAGATATATTAGTTTCAAATTTTGGCACAGGGCCAGGAATTTAAGAGGAGATAGTAAGTCGATTACATCGACTCCACTATTCAACTAATACTCGTCTTATCGATCCCGAAGGGATTAAAGGTAAAGTCGACCTCGGTGGAATTTGAAAACAGAACGCGAAGTTGGACGAAATGCCGCTACGCACTTTTCCCGACGTGCTAACCTCTCTGCCAGCTCGCCACCTTGATATGCACATATATTAATTTCCGTAACCTTTTTTCACTTGTTGTACATGTATATTCTTTTCAAAATTCGGCGGCACACCTGAACTAAAATTATAGATAAAAGTATGGGGAAAAAATTATATTCAGGTTCCACAGCGGCACACCAGTGTGCCACGATATACCGGTTGCGGAGCACTGATATGCACATATATTAATTAGCATCTTGTATTTATCTTGCTCTCATACAAAGGGAATTGTGTGGAAGAAGGAGGCTGTCAACAGATATACAGAGACCGATTCAGTGATAGAGTGGGAAGTAAAATGAATATGTGCGGAAGAACTAAGCGTTTGTCTATCACGCTCGACCGATATTAGCAAACAGTGAAAACTAAGACAATTAAAATGAAAGTGTGGTTGTAAGAAGGAATGCCAGGTTTCATTGACAGCTGATTTTGCATAAAACAGAAAAATACAGCTGTTGAGTTATTTCTATAATTCAAGCAGAACGTTATGAGTTAATGAGTACACACAAACAAGAATGCCCACATATTGATTTCAAATTTTGGCACAAGGCCAGCAAGCTTGGCGGAGAGTCTAAATCCATTACATCGAAGTGAGGGCGCGTGGCCTAGTGGTTAGGCTGTTGCACTAACAATCGCCAGATCGTGGGTTCGATTCCCTGATTGGGCAGCGGGTTGTGTTCTTGAGCAAAACAGTTCATTTCATGCTGCTCCAGTTCCTCCTTTCCATCGGGGGGGGGGGGGGGAGAGATTGTTTTGCTGACCTATCCAACAGAGTGGCGTCATTTGAAGGTTAAAACAATGCAAAAGCGCATTGTGACAAGCGATGTATAACAACATCTGATAGCCTGGCCGGTCACGTGATCACGTGATCATATCGACCCCAGTGCTCAACTGGGATTTATCTTATCGACCCCGAAAAGATGAAAGGCAAAGTCAACCTTAGTGGATTTTGAACTCAGAACGTTATGCCGCTAAGCATTTTGACGGCGCGAAAACGATTCTGCCAGCTCGCCGCCTTAGAACGCCCACATAGTGATAAATTGATAGATAGATAGATAGATAGATAGATAGATAGATAGATAGATAGATAATGAAAGAGAGGTAGGGGAGGGTAGTTTACTTATGATTCATGTTTGTGAGCACGCGAAAAACGTGTTCATTATCTCTGTATATCGGTGGTTCTTAACCATTTTTGGTGGGGTTGCCTCATTCCCTTTAATTAGTTGTTATGCCTAGCGCCCACCTATGTGGCGAGTGAAGTATCACGACTAAACTAATTTAGCATAGTTTATAAATTTTACTCTAAAAATAGATTATTTAAGGTTTTAACAGTAAAATGATAAAGAAAAAATTAATAAAGACACAAGTTGTAAATTTACTTAATACATTCTCAAGTTAACGATTTCCCTGTGCCTGATGAGATCTCATTTAGTTTTAATAACCGTTACATGTATTTATCATGTATAGTATAATTACTACGATATGCAAAATTTAGTATATTAATTATGTAACCCTAACCCATCGCCTCTTCACTGCACTTCCCCTCACAGCTGCACGCACATCTGCGATATTTTTCTCAGTTCTGCTGGTTGCGGGTCTCTCAGAACGTTCGTCCCTAACGACATTTTTCGGCTTATACACTCCTCTCCATATACTTTCTGTAACTTCGCGTAGGCCTCTGAGCATGTATCGCCAAGCTTCTGGTAAAATTTGATACAGATTCATGGTGAATGTGACGATCACAGCGGAAGTTAGCTAGAATGTTCAAATCTAGTGTGCATGCACAGCAGAGCTCAAGGTCAAATTTTTGCTAAGCGGCTTCAATCTGCGTCCATTAGCTTTGTTACTATGATAACAGTCCGGATACTTATTGATCAGAGTGTGTGTATGCTTTTCGTTCAAAGCCACGAACCCACGTGCGGTGGCAAGATGCTAATGTAGGACTAACAGTGAGTGCCCAGTCAATGCAACACAGACACCGTAATATTCAAATCAATGGTGGTGTTGTCTTCTTACAACTGAGGGCACACTCGCAGAAATATGTTAGAGCAACGGAAGACGCCTTTAAAGCCAGACTAAATAACCAAAAATCCTTGTTTAGAATTCAAAAGAGCAATGTGCGCGCTGTTACAACGTTAGCCAACAATATATAGCGAGTAAAAGAGGAAGAAACGTCATACAAAATCAGCCGGAAGATGTTGGAACAGCAGGGCCATGTCTAAGTGGAAGTAGATGTTGGCAAGCTTTGCATATCCGAAAGAAGAATCATTCTTACAAATTTACACGATCCTGGTGCCCTCCTGTAATTAAAAAGCAAGATATTTCTTTGCTGCCTTCATGAAGCGAAATTGCTTTCGGCAACGTGATCGTCGCCTTTTTTAGACTCGAGAACCAAAAAAACTGGTATAAATGCACAGTTGAATCTTCAACCACAGCTGCCATCGTATCATGGGAAGCGAGTCTTCTTTCTCTTCTGCTTTTTATCTTTATATCATCAATGTGTAGATCAAGACTGTATATTTACATCCAGCTATATGCTATTGACCAGCATATCTGAGGAGACGTCAGTATTGCCAGTGCAACAGTCGGCTCATATCCGTCAGCAACATTCTGACGAGATCATGGTTTCGATTTCTGGACAGGAACACTGCATAGTGTTCTTGAGCAAAATACTTCATCTTACGTTGCTCTGTGATCACTTTGACATCTGGCATATGACATGTGGCACAGCGTGCACCTGCACAGGCAATGTCGATTTAATAGAGGAAATGAGTTAATGTACTGTACAAGCATTTGATCACAATAAACACATCATCTGTGCAGGTTGTTCAGCAAGAAACTGTGGAACCCTCATCTATCGTCTGCTAAGGCAAGTTCACCATTATATGTATGTATGTATGTATGTATGAAAGGCAAAGTCGACCACGGCGGAATTTGAACTCAAAACGTAATGACAGACGAAATGCCGTTAAACATTTCGTCCGGCGTGCTAACGATTCTGTCAGTACCACACGTCCACTAATGAGGCTAGTTGCACTAACCTCATTAGTGTACATGTGGTACTGGTCCTGCGTGAGTATCCTGCTTCTGTTTCAGGTATGAGCCCATCTACTAAGATTTTCTTTATACTAGGTGCACAGCTTAAATAAACTCTTGAGAGTTGTCTAAATATTTTCCCGTGTCTATACGTTTGGGGAAAGTGTTTATCTACGAAACTAAAAAAAGATCTGATCTATACAAGTTTTATGTTCAGGGAGAATGGGTTGTGAGTCACAAAACTTTCCTGGGGAATTTTTTCTTAGCGGAGTTAGAGTCGGGCGCCTAACTAATCCAACCTTTAAATCACCTGAAGGATTCTCAATAACGTTGGCTGTCTTCATAAATTTACAATGTTTATCAACCCCTTTTATGATGATATCAAAACATGCTGTAATTAATGGAAAATACTCATGACCATTTTCAATCAGAGCTGATGCAAACAGTGATATGACTTATTGTTAAGTATAGCAATATACTTAACCAATCGCTTTCAAGAAACTGGTCTGAAGATATTTATTATCGCAGCTGTATAACAGGTAAGTTGCTCAGCCTTAAGTGGTTTAATTCTAGATAATACTATGTATCTTTGATAAGACGGCTCCTGAACACTGATAACTACCATATCGTTGCACCCAATGCAACTGATCTTCCAACACTTCTATGTAAAATTTAATTCGCATTATAACATGCTTGGCGTCGCAATAAATCTTGATAAAACTGCTTTTTATCATAACTGCCCTGGAAATCCTCTTGAGTCTCCCAAACTGAAGGTATCTGATAATATCTATCTATCTATCTATCTATCTATCTATCTATCTACTTTCTGTCTATCAACCTGGTCGACTATTTGTCAATCTTTCTTTCTTTCCCTCTCCCCCCTATCTTTCTCTCTCTCTCTCTCTCTCTCTCTCTCTCTCTCTCTCTCTCTGCGTGCTGAATCTATTGTGTATACGTGTATATATATACACACATACATACATATATACACGCATACACACACACACACACACACATACACACCGGGTTATTCAAAAAGAAGGAACCGATTTCATTACGTAATATTTTAATAAGGAAAAGCAATAGAAAATTTCAGCTGAGTCACAAGTATTTACTCGCAATCAACTTTTATTTCCTGTCTTACAAGTGTTCAATGTGGCCACCACTTGCAGCACGGGCAACATCAATGCGATCAGAGAATTCCAGCATATCACGATCCACTAAGTTGATCACTGTTCGATGTTTAGTGGGTAGCGGTGGAACATAAACGCGATCTTTTACCGCTACTCACTAGCTTCGTTGTCGTTGAATGCTCGAAATGAGGAGTAGATAGACATCTAACTTCAATATCTCTGAAAATGAGGAATATATTTAATATATTATATTACATTAAGAAAGATTCACATATTGTACTCCAAGTTTCCCGGCAACCCACAAGTATGAAGTTGTCCGACTGACAGTTAGCTAACAATTCCCGTGACACCGTTCGCCAACTGCTGCATGAAGTTGCTACATGGAAAAACCAGTGCTATGTAAGAAGGTCAGCGTACCATTTAACCGACTAAAGGAACAACTCTGATTTAATTGGAAGATTTTGGTCGACATTCCCGCGCACACTTACGCAATCATATATATACACACACACACACATATACACACAAACACAGACGCATATATACGAACATGTGAGTTGGTTATATAAAAATATATGTATGTATATTACGCCTTTATTTCTACTAGCTTGGAAAGATTAAACCTACAGCAATTACGAAAATGAAATATAATAAAAGTTAAAATTAACATCGAACAATTAACAACAATAATAGTGAAATTATTTCTATTACAGACACAAGGCCTGAAATGTTTGGAAAGGAAAGTAGTTGATTATATCGATCCCAGTATTCAAATTGTAGATATTTTATCGACTCCAAAAAGATGAAATGTAAAGTTGACCTCGGAGGAATTAGAACGACTCAGAACGTGCAGCCAAGAAAGAAATACCGCTAAGCCTTTTGTCCGGCGTGCTAACGATTCTTTTCTACTCTAGGTACAAGGCCCGAAATTTTAGGGGAGTGGGCCAGTCGATTAGATTGACCCCACTGCGCAACTGGTACTTAATTTATCGACCCCGAAAGGATGAAAGTCAAGGTCGACCTCGGCGGAATTTAGACTCAGAACGTAATGACAGACGAAATACCATGCTTAACGTTTCTGCCAGCTCGCCGCCATAATACAAGCTGATCTCCGTCTGTCTGTCCGTCACAAGATATATGCGAAGGAGGGGAAGAAGGGGAGGAAAAAGGTTGTCGCTGAGAGAGAAATACAGAGGGGGGGAAGATAGATAGGTAGAGTGTTGTCACCATAGTAACAAACAATTTTTGATTAAAAACGCGGGAATTTTAAGTACAAGTCCATGAACACAACGCAACGCAGACTTCAAAAAAGATTTTTATTATATAGCATAACTACTATTAACTGGCCGTGTTCTCTGTAACACTTATGTGTGTGTGTGTCGTTAGTGTGTATTTCTGTGTGTATGTGTGTGCGTTTCTGTATGTCTTTGAACATACAGACAACGCAACACAGACTTCAAGAAAAACCTTTCACTATAATGACAAGTTGTTGTTGTTGCTGTTGTTGTTGTTGCTGTTGTTGTTGTTGTTGTTGAGAAACAGAAATACAGTGAGAGAGAGCGTGTGTGATAGATAGATAGATAGATAGATAGATAGATAGATAGATAGATAGATAGATAGAGTTGTCAACATAGTAACTAACGAGTCTTTCATTTTATAACACTACTGTAGCGAAGTTTCTCTCTCTGTTATATATGCATGAATGCGGACGCAGCAGATAACATCTAGCCTTCGGCCGCATCTTTGGACCCTGTTGTGTCCACCACTCTGATTGGTTGGTATTGGCGCATTTTTGTCTCGTGTTCTATTTCGCGCCAGAGTGCAAACCAATCAATCGCAGCCTTCTGATAAGGTCACGTGGAACAGTTTTCTGAACCCTTGGTTGAGCCGATTATTTCTTATAAATAGCTAGCTTGTCTGCGCTAAAGTTGTCTCGGCTTTAGACCTTCTGAGGTCTAGCCGCTGACCACAGAGCACCAGCCAGTTCCAGCGACTACACGACACAGCTTCACGGAGATCCAACACTTCTTTCAACACCTTGCTGCAAACTCCATCTTCGACGCCACCATCAGCTACTTCATCGTCAGCGTCTACACCGACATCTCTACGTACACACCACCAACAGCACTCGCACAGGTTAACTTTCTCAATGCTGTTTGTGTGAAATGCTTCACCAGGGTAAACGGCCAGAATTCAACCTGCGAGAACTCCTATACCAAGTAACCGGCCACAGCATTGAAGCCTTAACTTCTTACACGACATGTGTCTTACTTCGGCTCTGCCTTCAACGCCACAACCTCCTGGTACAGTACTTCGACTACTGTGTACCTTAGCTACGAACTGATATTTCTCATCCTTGCGTCTGGACTTCTAACGTCCTTATTATAGACTGTTTTCTATGCTCTGCGAAAAATACATACACACATAAGTTTTTTACTCACACATATCACCATATATTGGAAAAAATTAAAAAGAAAAAGAAATAAAATATAATCAAGATAGTTAAAATAAGCTATCATATTCCACTATATAATTTATATAATTTATAAATATATATCAACATATTACATATTTATACCCAAAAAGTCCACTAATAAAAAATTTTAAATGATATAAGAAATAAAAAAATAATTTAATTCCATATAATGACAACTCCTTCTCTGAGTTATATCCTCTGTATAAATATTAGTACTAAATATATATTGATAATATATTAATATCAACTAAACAAATAACTTGAAAAAACAGTCAGATTTATTATTCATTAATACTAATGAAATATTAGAATATAATAATTAACTAAATTGAATTAGTTAGATTAAATTTTGTTGATTTTATGGTGCATACGATGAATTGAAACAATTGTAGGTCTGGTCTTGTCAATGTATTAATAAACTTTTATTAATCTTATCTCCATCTTCTCCCTTGGTTTTTTATAATATTAATACTATATATGCATGTACCTGTATTGTCGGGTATTCAAGCAGTCTAATCTTGGATATTTTTATCCCCCTGAGGTTTACATTCTCACCTGTACTTTGATATATATATATATATATATATATATATATATATATATATATATATATATATATATATATATAATCCAAGAAAGTTAGGGGTTATGAATCCAACCCACTAAGGGATAATATCTATCCAATAAAAAACCTCATAAAGGAAAAAAAACCTCATAAAGGAAAAAAAACCTCATAAAGGAAAAAAAAAACATCATTTTTCCTATGAATATATTCAATTTATATAAGAACATTACTATACAATAACGCCTCACGAACTCTCAAAGCTAACCTCCTAAAAACTTTTAACTTAACGGTAAACGAATGGTTTCATAATCAACGCAGTAATCTGCATCTTTTATTCATCAGTACACGTATGGTCAAAAAATTATATATATATATATATATATATATATATATATATATATATATATATATATATAGGGGGAATTCACGAAAAAACAACAGACGAAGACAGGTGGTGTAAACAACAAATGGATGTCGCGATCGTTTGTAGATTATGAATTAAGGATTTGTATTTTCTCCCCAAGATCTCACATTCAGATATACTTTGGTATGTATCCTGTAGATCTAATAATAAATGTTACGAAACTGAAAGTATATCTTGGGTACTGGATACGCAAACTCCTTATCAATTGTCTATAGATGTCTCCACTCTCTTGTATTTTTCTGGCCACATTCGTGTCCATGTATGTATGTATGTATGTGTAAAAGACAAGCCCCTGCACAGTTCCCACATTCTCTCGCAAGATACTGTAAGTGAATTTGTCCAGGGTGCTGCACAGTATGACTGAAACCGAAAGAACGCGATTGCGAAGCGTATTTCCTAGTCAACAAACATATATAGAAATGTTTTTATAGCTCCGCTATTATAACAACATCAAGCGTATGTTCTTTCAATCAACATTTATTCTGTTAGATGTCAGTGTTCGAGTAGAAATGTTCTCATGTGTTACTATCTTTCCAAATCCTGTTGCATTTCACATGGAATTCTCGGTCCTCCAACGTCGGTTTTCTGTATAAGTCGACATACCATTATTTGGGCTGTAAGTTTGGGTTTGAAAAACCTCGACATTTCATTCCGAAAATATGGTATCTCATTTTACACTGCTAAACACAAATGTAAAACACACACAAATTTTACTCACATTTTACATTCATTTGTGAACTGGAACTGAGGTAGAGGACACCTCCCTATAGTGACGTACAGTGGGGTTGAACTTAGAATCACGCAGATGTAAAGCGAACGCTTTAACTACACAGCCATGCAAGTTTTAATTACATATTTTTATGACTAAATTTTTAGGCTATTAACCCAGAACTAGAAGATTATAATAAACCCATTGTATCTGTTTTTCTTTTGTTTTTCTTTGTTTATATTATATTTGGCAATATATTTAACAGATTAGATGAAAGTCTTTACCATTTCAAATAGAATATAGATTTATGTTGATTAAACACTGAATGGTGAGCTAACTTGAAATTAATACTAAGGACTTATTCACATACACACACACACACACTCCTTATGCATACATACATACATACATACATACATACATACATATATGCATACATACATACATTCGTACATACATGCATACGTACGTACGTACATACATATACGCACGCGCGCACACAGACACAGACACACACACGTGTGTGTATGGTTAGCTTTGCCTAATAGTGACAAACGATGCTGGTGTGTTTACATCCCCATAGCGGTTCGACAAAAGACACTGATAGAATAAGCACTAAGCTTACAAAGAATAAGTCCTGGGGTCAATTTGCTCGACTAAAGGCGGTGCTCCAGCATGGACGCAATCAAATGACTGAAACAAGTAAAAGAGTAAAAGAGAACGTTGAATTTAAAAACGACAGCGAGATGGCAGAATCGTCAGCGCATTGGACAGAAATGCTTAGCAGAATTTCTTCCGGTGCTTTATGTTCATAGTTCAAATTCCGCCGAGACCGACTCTGCCTTTCATCTTTTCGGATTAAAATTAAGCACCAGTGAAGTACCAGGGTCGGTGTAATCGACTCCCCACTACTTCAAAATTGCTAACCTTGTTCCAAAACGAGGAAGAATTAATTAAAATGTTTTGGCTTATTACATTAACTGTATTAACACTAACTTTAACATTTCATTTGCATACAGAGCGTGTACCTGAGTAGTTTTCTCTTGTCTTAATGTAAATATTTACTGTGTGGCTGAAACTTAGAAAAGGTAGGACTAGACCACGAGACTTACAGCAATTATTTCCTGTTTCATTAAGTGTCTGCTTTACTTTTTATCTACAAAGTTAATAAAATAATTAATGAAAATGTAGGGAAGGGCAGGAGTGGGTGTCCCTTAATCCGTTTAAATTGTTGGCTCCTAGCCAAGAGGTAAAATTAAGCATCCACAATTGAAAAATTACTAATATAGAGGTGAAAAGTGCAGAGCACAAAAGTTTTGAACCCTTTCAGTTCAAAGCCAGCTTGAGATATAATAAAGAACAGTTGTTGTTGCTGTTTATGTTGTTGTTGTTGTTGCTGTTGCTGTTGTTTTCGTTGTTTGCAAAATGATGGTGAGCTGGCAGAATCGTTAGCACGCCGGACAAAATGCTTAGCGGCATTTCGTCGGTCTTTTCACACTAAGTTCAAATTCTGCTGATAGAGATAAGGTGTTGTAGATTTGGTTATCTGAAAGTTGAATTGTTTCTCGTAGAAAATTATATTTTTTTTTATTAATATTTACCGGAAACCCTCTCCTTGGGACGTAGATTTCGAAAATTAAATCCGTTTTTCCTGAAGACAAACAAACTCGTTTTCAATTTTATATCTCAATCAAAAGTTGTATGTTTCAAAATAATTCTGTGTAACGGAGTAATTGTACGTTTTAGAATCTGTAATTTTTTTAACATTTCAAACAAAATTTACAAAGACTCTGTTCTACCGTTGAAGGAGCGCTGAGGTTCCACAGACACCACGTTGGCAACCTCTGCCCCAGAACAGCCCTTGAATTTGGTGCACCCTGCATGAGGCCTATACAACCTATACAGGCAAGTAAATCGGTTCTAAAGTGCCGATCCCATAAAAGTGTCACACGAAACGGACTGCCCCTCACCCCTAACTATGCTACTTTCTCTGCCCTAAAGTGATGTTGCTATTCTAGTCATCGACTCCCGACCATGAATCAGGCAGCACTAGTTTAAATTATTACCCGGCGCTATCAGTTAAACCAGCGCTATCTAATTCATGGTAGTCATTTTTAAGGTTTTGGACGATCAATATTGACCTTGCATCTGCAGATGTACATGCAGACCTGGACAAGATTTTTTTAAAGACTAACAGTTACCCGTGTATGCAAGCCTCCTCTCTGCACGCTACCAATGTTTATCCAATGTATAAGGCTACCAACTTGGGACAAATGCCCAAGGAGCTAGAACAAAATCCCCATCCTTCGAATACTTTTGTCAATTCACTGCTCAAGCTGGATACTTATTCTATCAGTTTCTAAAGGATGATGGGCCACTGTTGACTTCGGATGGATTTGAACTCAAAGCGCAGTGAGTCTGGACAACTACCGCATGGCATTGGAGTGCCAGTTCTCTAACAACTCTCAACTTGTTTCTCTTGACAAAAGATGATCTAGCAGGTATAGTTCTTTTTAAGTTTGGCAAAAGGCCAACAGTATTAAGGGGGAGAAGTCGATTACTCAACTGATACTCACTCTTGCTCAACTGGTACTCACTTATCTTATCAACCCAGGTGCTCACTTATTTTATCAGCCCCGAAGCATCAGATCGTAAAGTCGACCTCAGTAGCATTTGAACTCAGAATGTAAAGGGCTAGAAGAAATACCACCAAGCATTTAAAATTATTATTATTATTATTATTATTATTTTTGCGTGCATAACGATTCCGCCTTGTCTGACGCATATAATTCTTTCTAATATAAGCACAAGGCCTGATATTTTCAGGAAGGGGTCTAGTCGATTACATCGACCCCCAATGCTCAACTCGTACTTATCTTATAGACCCCCGAATGGACGAAAAACAAAATCAACCTCCCCGATGTCTGAACCCAGAACATAAAGAGCCACAAGTGCCGCTAAGTTCGGCGGTCTAGCGACTCTGCCAATTCGCCACCTTTCAAAACAGTTTCAAATTTTGGTACAAGGCTGACTGATACTTTAGTTTATCAACCCCAAAAGGGATGAAAGGAAAAGTTGACCTAAGCGGAATTTGAACTCTGAACGTAAAGAGCTGGAAAAAATGCTGCTAAGCATTTTGTCCGGCATGTTAACGATTCCGTCTGCTCGCCGCCTTACTTCACATATATATAATCCTTTCTGTAGGCATGAGACCTGAAATTTTCGAGGGGCTAGTTGATTACATCAGCCTCAGTATTCAACTGTTACTATTCTATCGACCTCGAAAGGATGAAAGAAAGTCGACCTCCGAGGAATTTGAACTCAGTATGTCAAGAACCGGAAGAAATCCCACTAATTATTTTGTCCGGCATGATAACGATTCCACCAGCTCGCGGCTTTCCTGACACATTTAATGCGAGTTATTTCAATCACTTATACTATTTCTCTATACATACTAAGCTGACTGACTAACTGACTGACTACCTCCGTATGAAATCAATATTTATAATTAAGTAGAAGATGTATGGTTGCTAGCATACATTGTTGAACAGCTTAACACATTTATTTTCAAGGAGCGTAGCGGAAAAGACTCTCTCTCTCTCTCTCTCACACACACACACACACGCACGCACACACGCACGCACGCTGGAAAATTGATATTAACTGCCTTTTATTGCTATTGGTAATACAAGTGTTGATAATGTTGTTGTTGTTGTTATCGTAGTGGTAGTGGTAGGGGTGGTGATGATGATGATGATGATGATGATGACCACGACGACTACGACGACGATGATGATAGTCATAATCATCATAATAATAATAATAATAATAATAATAATAATGATAACAATAATAATAATCGTTTCTTTACAAGGGGCGACAAAAATGGGACTGGACATTACAAAACATGAAAAACAAGGTGGGATTACATAAAGTGTCGTGAAAGAAGTCGATAACAATGAAAAATATAACAAAGAAAATGTCTATAAGAGGCAAACAAACTCAGGGCTTTTCATGAGGAGAAGGGAGGAGGAGGAGGAGAAGGGAGGGGGAGAAGGAGAAGGGAGGAGGAGAAGGAGAAGGGAGGAGGAGGAGGAGAAGGGGGAGGAGTAGGAGGAGAAGGGAGGAGAAGGGAGGAGGAGAAGGGAGGAGGAGGAGGAGAAGGGAGGAGGAGAAGGGAGGAGGAGAAGGGAGGAGGAGGAGGAGAAGGGAGGAGGAGGAGAAGAGAGGAGGAGGAGAAGGGAGGAGGAGGAGGAGGAGGAGGAGAAGGGAGGAGGAGAAGGGAGGAGGAGAGAAGGGAGGAGGAGAAGGGAGGAGGAGGAGGGAGGAGAGGAGGAGGAGGAGGAGGAGGAGGAGGAGAAGGGAGGAGGAGGAGAAGGGAGGAGGAGGAGAAGGGAGGAGGAGGAGAAGGGAGGAGGAGGAGAAGGGAGGAGGAGGAGAAGGGAGGAGAGGAGGAGGAGGAGGAGGAGAAGGGAGGAGGAGGAGATGGGAGGAGGAGGAGATGGGAGGAGGAGGAGAAGGGAGGAGGAGAAGGGAGGAGAAGGGAGGAGGAGAAGGGAGGAGGAGAAGGGAGGAGGAGAAGGGAGGAGGAGAAGGGAGGAGGAGAAGGGAGGAGGAGAAGGGAGGAGGAGAAGGGGGAGGAGGGGAGGGGGAGGGGGAGGAGGGGGAGGAGGGGGAGGAGGAGGGAGGAGGAGGGAGGAGGAGGGAGGAGGAGGGAGGAGGAGGAGGGAGGAGGAGGGAGGAGGAGGGAGGAGGAGGAGGGAGGAAGAGGGAGGAGGAGGAGGGAGGAGGGAGGAGGGAGGAGGAGGAGGGAGGAGGAGGAGGGAGGAGGAGGGAGGAGGAGGGAGGAGGAGGGAGGAGGAGGGAGGAGGAGGGAGGAGGAGGGAGGAGGAGGATGGGGAGGAGGATGGGGAGGAGGATGGGGAGGAGGATGGGGAGGAGGATGGGGAGGAGGATGGGGAGGAGGATGGGGAGGAGGATGGGGAGGAGGAGGGGGGGAGGGAGGAGGGGGAGGAGGAGAGAGGAGGAGGAATGGAGGAGGGAGGGACGGACGGAGGAGGGACGGACGGAGGAGGGACGGACGGAGGAGGGACGGACGGAGGAGGGACGGACGGAGGAGGGGAAAGGGAGGGGAGGGGAGATTGAGGGAGGGCGGGATGGAGCAGGGGAGATTGAGGGAGGGCGGGAGGGGGGAGGGGAGATTGAGGGCGGGCGGGAGGGAGGAGTGGAGATTGAGGGAGGGCGGGAGGGAGGAGGGGAGATTGCGGGAGGGCGGGAGGGAGGAGGGGAGATTGAGGGAGGATGGGGAGGGAGGATGGGGGAGGGAGGATGGGGGAGGGAGGATGGGGGAGGGAGGATGGGGGAGGGAGGATGGGGGAGGGAGGATGGGGGAGGGAGGATGGGGGAGGGAGGATTGGGGGGGAGGATGGGGGAGGGAGAGGGGAGGATGGGGGAGGGAGAGGGGAGATGGAGGGAGGGACGGAGGAGGGGAGAGGGAGGGACGGAGGAGGGGAGAGGGAGGGACGGAGGAGGGGAGAGGGAGGGACGGAGGAGGGGAGAGGGAGGGACGGAGGAGGGGAGAGGGAGGGACGGAGGAGGGGAGAGGGAGGGACGGAGGGAGGTGGAGGAGAAAAAATGATGGAGTGATGGTGTCTAGGGAGTTACTGCTGCTGTTGCTTCTGCTGCTGCTGCTGCTACTACTACTACTACTACTACTACTACTACTACTACTACTACTACTACTACTACTACTATCGATGAAGAGAATGTTGATGTGGTGAAGGAGGCGAAGGGGAGGATGATTGCTGAAGCGATTGGCATGGCGATGATGGTTTGCTCTCTGGTGGACGATGCTTAATAATGACGCTGTTATCTTTGGCAATAGCGGAGATGGCAGTAATGATTCTAAAAGAGATATAATAACGATGACAATAATGATGAAAATGCTGGCTAGGATTCATAACGGTAATTGTTGATGATTAATGAAAATACAGATGAGCTGGTGCTATTGTAGATGATGTTACTTCCTTAGTCTATATTAAAAGGATGGACTACTAATAATGAACAAACGTAACAAAATTTGTATTATTATTATTATTATTATTATTATTATTATTATTATTATTATTATTATTATTATTATTTTGTTATTCTTATTATTATTTTGTTATTCTTCTTCTTATTATTATTATTATTATTATTATTATCATCATCATTATTATTATTATTATTATTATTATTATTATTATTATTATTATTTTGTTATTATTATTATTATTTTGTTATTCTTCTTCTTCTTCTTCTTCTTCTTCTTATTATTATTATTATTATTATTATTATTATTATTATTATTATTATTATCATCATTATTATTATTATTATTATTATTATTATTATTATTATTATTATTATTATTGAGTGAGAGAGTACTGCATGCCATCAAAGTGACACTGGGATAAAATATACGAAGCCCAGAATACCCATCATGACTACCCGTCTGATAAGAGTACACCAGGCACATGCATCACAACCATATGTGCGCAACATGGTGATTTCATATCAAGATAAACAGCGCATGACCTTGCAGGTGGGGCTCAGTTAGAATTTTCTTCAGGTCCAGTAGACTATCCCGCTCAAAAGGTCCCTGAATAAGGTTTGTTTAAGGATGTTGAGCATAACACTCATGTTTCCAAAGGTGAATTATTCAAACCCCAAAGAATTCCTCTCAACACATGGCTATGATTCTCCCCCACTACTTCTGCTCATGATAAGAGATGCACATATCGTCAGCCACCGAGGGACATGCTTAACTGGTTATGGTCAAACAACTGACAAGCAAATCTGTGGTACTGAGCAGAATATTTGCTGTAGTCCATCTTTTATACCAAGATAAAACAATGTACATGATGACACTTCCAATCAATTAAGATCAGAAGCCATGAGAGCCACTGCCTGGTACTGCATCCGGGCATTTATTATTATTATTATTATTATTATTTGTCTTTGGCCAGTAAGTGTTATTTCCTATTTGCTTCTGTCTAGAAATCAAAGGAAATTACTACTATTCCCTTCAAACTATGCGTTTGTGACCTGGACATCAATGTTTTGAAACTGACCTATTTTCCATTACATTTCAGGCCGATTCAGTGCTGAGTTGCTGAAGCAGAAATATCGTTATAGCAAATATTCTGCTCAAAACCACAGAATTTGTTTGTCAGTTGCTTGGCCTTAACCATTTGAGCATGACCTTTTATGGCTGACAATATGTGCATCTCTGGTCATAAGTAGGAGTAGTGGGGGAGCATTATAGCCATGAGTTGAGAGAGATTCTTTGACATTTGAAAGCAAAGTTTGAAGGAAATATGAGCCATTTTCCATATTTTCTAGGGGTAAGCAAATAGGAAATAACAGTTGTTACCTAAGGACAAAGATCGTGTTAAACAATGTAATGAGCGACCATAACCGCCAACAAATGGATGGATTAGGGAAACATTTAGAATAAGGAAGTATCTGCATATTTTTATCAATCAATATCGATTTAAGATAACGACTAATAACAACAAAAATTATAATCATCAATCTCTTTGATGTCACACAGAATTTAAATATCATCATATATTATTCGCATCAGAGTGGTGGATTGGCAGAATCGTTAGAAGCGTCAGAAGATGACCTTGCGGATATCTTCTGGCTCTTTACGTTCTGAGTTCAAATCCTGCTGATATCAACTTTGCCACTGAAGTCAATAAAATAAAGTACTCATCTAATAATGGAATCGATAGAATTAACTAATCACCTCTCACCAAAATTACTGATTTTGTAACAAAACTATTAGCAATGTCATAAACTGAAACAAATTGTCAGTTATATCTAGCGACGGTCTAACTACTCTCGAATTATCAAAATTACTTGTGTATTATTCATTACTGGTGATTTAAAGATATCTTGTGAGAAGCTCTTGAGATGCAGCTGGCAAGTAATGACCCACTTCTTTCGAATTGCTAACATATAACACTTTGTAATATCTTTCAGAAATTTGTATTTATATTTTCTCCTTTTTATACTCTTTGAAATATGGTCCCTCTTCCTTCCTGATCATCCCTACTTCACAATCTGTTTTTTTTTTGTTTTTTTTTTGTATAAGTGTCTTATCAGAGCGATAAGTTGCGAATTTCATTCCATTTCTTTAGGGGTCAGACTAGTTTTTTTGTCATGGAAGACAGGCTCCTTGTCAAAGATGAGTTCTTCGGTGAAGACTGTCCCCTCTTCACTGGAAATGTACCTCTCTGCGTGATTTTTTAGCTATCGTCTGTTTCCCATTCTCCTATGTGAATTGCTGTGATGGAGTGCTTCCCAGCCGTTTATTTCTTACTGTTGCTTTCTGTAACTCTCATTCTCTTTCATGGCTGTGGTTAGAAGAACGGGACTTCTGGGTCTTCTGGCTCAGTTCCTGGCAATTACGACGACTTCCAGACTTGTGCCCGGCGCCACCTTAGAGACAGCAACCCCTATATTTTATTCCTGTTATTTTTGTTGTTTTAGACTTTCTGCGCAGAAAAACCTTTGAATGGTTTTTACTACCACATGTCTTGTAACTAGGGTTTCTGCTGTGATTACTGAGTTTTAATGTCTTCCTTTCAGCATCTTCTACAGGATACAGTTTTGGTACTATTTTGTAGTATGACAAAGTCGTAAGGACTTGTGCGTCCATGGCAGCTCCCATCCAATCACTTTTCTCTAAAAGTTACACCGACACTGACCACTTATCAATTATTGCTAAGAAAGTGACTATGAACCCAACGTCGACGTCGTCACCGATGCGCCTAACGTTAAACCTTGTAATTCTCCTGCCCAAATATTGTGGTGCTAGTAACGCTAGTTTATGGGCAAGTATGTCTCAGACAATTTAAGCTTCTAGTTTAGCTTCGTCTTCTGATTTGACAAGGATAGATATGATGCCATACAACCTCCCTGTCTTAATAGATTCCACTTAACGTATCTGCTAGGGCAGTCTCCAGCTCTTCCTTTGATGGTAAGGAAAGACCCCTCCCCCACCCCCACCCATCTGTAAATGTTCCATATTTTGTCTTTTCTGGTTCAAAATAATATTTTGTTATTTTTTGCTACGTTTGACGAAGTACTTACATGTCTGTTTTTGCTGTCGTCGTCGTTGACAAACGGGTTGACTTCTTTTGTGAAAATGTCAAATGTGTTGATTGCTATATTTTTTGTGAAAATATATATTTTTTTCTTTGTCATTTATTTGCGTGTATTCATTAATATTTTTTGTAACTACTTTGCTTTGCTCAGTGTAATTTTTCTTAGAACCGGAAAGCGAGTAAAAAGAAGCCATTTTTACGGTAAAATTACAGGAAATTTTAAAAAAGAAATGACCTTGTTGTCTCACCCAAGATCAAAGTACACATTCCAAAAAAGGTTCAATAATAACTTCTGACTAAAATAATAATTCAGAATATGGAGATAACTTTTACTACTATTACTACAACAGCCGAAGCAGCAGCAGCAGCAGCAACAACAACAATAATAATAATAATAAATAAATAAATAAAATAATAAATAAATAACAAACAAACAAATAATTTGATCAAGGCAGCAAGTATTGTTGTAGCAGAAAACGTGGATGTTGATGTCAAGAAAAAGAAACATAATGGGAGTGACAAAAGAAAAGATCCATGGCGGAAAAGAAGAATACAGGCGGAGTTAGACATGCTCTCGAAGGAAATCTCTGTGTTAGACCGAAAAGAGAAAGGGGAGCTTAAAAGCAAACAAAAATACAAGGGCGCTGAGAAGGAAGTATAATTTTGAAAGAAAGGGCCTGAAAGGGGTGATGGAGGAACTGAAACAGCGTCTCGTTGCAAAGAAAGCAAAGATGGTAAGATGCGACCAAATAATGAAGGGTTACCACCAGAATAGGTTATTGAAAGTATATCAGAAGAGATTCTATAAAGAAATAAATGGAGAGTGTACAGATGAAAAGTTGATACCAGATAACAATGAAAGTCAAAGGTTTTGGAGTGACATCTGGAGTAAAGACAAGGAGTACAAGAATGATGCTGAATGGTTGCAAGAACTGAAACAAACAGTAGTCTGTCCAAAACAGGCAGAACTAATCATTTCAGTTAGGGAAGTGAAGGAAATCAGCAAAAAAAATTTGCAACTGGAAGGCCCCAGGACCAGATGGAGTTCAAGGCTACTGGATCAAAAGATTTGGTGAATGTCATGCACGAATAGCTGCGCAACTCAACACCTTGTGAAATGCCGACCAAGTAACACCAGAGTGGTTGACATTGGGTAGGACAGTGCTGTGATTGAAAAACATCGAAAAAGGCAATACAGTAGACAATTACAGGCCGATATCGTGTTTGCTACTTATGTGGAAGTTATTAATTGGAACACTCGCAGAGTCAATCTACCAACATCTGGTAAAAAAAAGAGTCCTGCCACATGAGCAGAAGGGTTGCAAGCATAGGTGCAGAGATACCAACGAACAACTCCTGATAGACAAAACTGTATTTTAAGTGCAGAAAATAGCACCGCTTGGAACCGCCCGAATACTCCGGAAGGTGCTCGAAAAATAAGTGGTGTTACCTTAGTTCACTGGTAGTGAACAGCTGACAGCGTAGTACATCTCCAGCGTTAGAAACTGTACAAAGACAATGATAATAATAATAATCCTTTCTACTAACGGCACAAGGCCTAAAAGGGGAGGAGATGAATAATAATAATAACAGTTTCAAATTTTGTCACAATGCCAACAATTTCGGGAAGGGCATAAGTCGACTATATCAACCCCAGTTCCCAACTGGTATTGTTTCATCGACAGTGATATATATATGTGCGTGTGTGTGTGCGTGTGTGTGTGTGTGTGTGTGTGTGTGTGTGTGTGCGCGCGTGTGTAACGGCAATAGTATTCATTGTAGTCGAGAGTCACCAATGGTAGCGGTAAATTAGGTGACGTCAGTGGGTCACCAATTACAACGGTATTGTAAGGTGTTGACTGCCAGTGTAGCGGTTTGTATTACGATATATGTTGGAGTTGGCAGTTACGATTGTATCGGATGTTGCTATTGCCGATGTGCAGGATGAATGAAGAACAGTGATCGAAGTTGTAAACAAATATTTATTTACCGTTACTTTGTATATATATATCCAAAACTACGACGGATTGGTATGTATAATTAATAAATGGAAAAGCATGCGAGTTAAAAAGAGTTAATTTCGGCCGGTGTATGTGTACACGTTCTCGTAGTAGTGATTCATAGATAGTGATAGAATTATGTTGTAAGAGAAAATAAATTGAGCTAGTGAAAGTTATGAAGTCGAGAAAAGTTGTCTCATAGTTGGCTGATTGTAACCTTCTTTCTCCCTTTGGCCGTTTGTCTTTAGTGGCTACCTGCTTGTGACCATGACTCTAGTTGGTCTCTGTTCACTAATTTCTTTATTGCAAATACATAGCTCACGTAGAGGGGACATCACAAGGACAAAACAAAAACATTTAGGGACTGGGGTTATACATGAGTTAGTTCGAATAAAAAGTCAGATATAATGAAATCGAATGAATTTGAAGAATACATTTTTATATAAGCTTACAGCTTATAGCGATCACCGTGCAATGACCTAGGAAAATAGTTTAATAAAGGGGCATATAAGCCCTCGACAGAAAAAAAGAAGGCTTCCTATCTGCGTGTGAGTCGAGCCTACATCCTTTTGTTAACGCAACTAAGTGTGTTACCTTTATACTATCGAATCAGACTCCCCATTTCTGTCAAATTTAAGAACTATGTCGCGTTAACAAAGGGATGTGGGGTCGACACCCACGCGGATAGGAAAAACTTTTTTTTCTGTCGAGGTCTTATATGTCCCTTTATTAGACTATTTTCCTTAGTCATTGCACGATGATCACCATAAGCTTTAAGCTTATATAAAACTAGCAGCTAAGCCCGGTTTCACTCGTTCTGTTTGGATGATGTGGCTGTGATCGTTTTCGATTAAGCATAATCTATAACAGCGTTTCTCAACCTTATCATTTCGGATCCCTTATTTCGATTGGAGCCTCCAGCTGTATGGAAATTTCCTGACTCCCCTCGCCTCCTTGTCAGAAAACAGCTTCAGGAGTTGTGAAGAACGAATTTGTACGTAGTCTGTTTCTGAGAGTTATTCTATTGGACCTTTGTCTAATCATTAAAACATTGATTTAATTATGAACATAGAAAGAAATTATACATTAATCCCTATTTTTGTAAGTAGTTGTATTGTATCCGTAAAAATTTTATTTGCAGAGAGCAGAAATTAAAAGAAGATATATGAAATGGACGTGTGTGTGTGTATATGTGTGTGTGTGCGCGCGCGTGCGCGTGTGTATGTGAGAGAGACAGTCCTCAAAACACCCTACTGTCTTAATCCGACAATTATGTAGTTTAAATGAGAAACTGTAACCAAAGATTAAGATTATTAACCCCACAAAGAGGTGAAAGAAGAGAGACAGCATAGCGAAAGCTTTGGCTGACTGTCATCCTGTACTTCCCTTGTTGCTAGCGAAATGGCATTTGCCGGCTGTGTGAACAACTGGTTGTTTTAATGGCGGAACAAACAGGGGAATTCCATTAGAAAAAATTTTAATCCATTTTCTCGGTAAGCATGGGGGCTAGGAAAAAATACAAACCACATTCCAATCTATGCACTCGTCTTCACATGTGTGCCATTTTTCACGCGAATCCACCCACCCGTTTGGCCGTGAAACTCAAGGCAAGAAAGAATACGACGATCGCCCATGTCCAATTTATATTATAGAATACGATTATTATTATTTACAGGATTGTAAACTCGGAGGCGTATAAAAAAACTCATTCGCACCGAAATATATATATATATATATATATATATATATATATATATATATATATATATATATATATATATATATATATATATATATATATATGTATAAGGTTATGAAGGGTATTAGATTCAACCAAACCCAAAGATACAGGTAATACCAAGTAAGTGATGTATACCGGCTAGTTTTGCCCCTTTCGTTGTATAAACATGAGTGGGGAATATAACATAAGTCGTGTATTAGCGGGTGTATGTATAAAGAGAGACAAGGATAAAGAGACCAAAATTTATTTCTAACTCTGCCATTGGTCTCTTTATCCTTGTCTCTCTTTATACATATATATATATATATATATATATATATATATATAAGTGCCAACACACGAAACTCTCAGACCTTGAGTCACTCTGTTACTTCGGCTATATATATATATATATATATATATATATAAACGCCGGAGTTTTAATGGTGGCGGCTGATGAAGGGGATGTTTCTATGTGGCTTGCTTGTTTGTTGCACCTTGTTTACCATTTTGTCCTTGTTCTTTTGCCACGTCATGTACCCAGTTATGTATCTATGTGTACATGTAGATGAACGTATATACATACATGTACATATATATGCATATACTCATATATTGTTTATATATATATATATATATATATATATATATATATATATATATATATATATATATAACTTCCGGTCAGTCATTGTTATGATCGGCCATTATTATGATTGACCGTTGACTGAACACTATTCAATTTTTTTTCTCCGTGTTTTTCTCCTTGTCTCCGTATTCTTTCTGTTGAAGAGCGTAGCTCGAAACGTCAAAGACTTTCCGTATTCCCGAGCGTCATACTAATATATACTTTTGTTATTTACACCACCTGTCCTCGTCTGTTGTTATTTTTTGTATATTCTCCCCTATATATATATATATATATAGGGAGAGAGAGAGAGAGAGAGTTCACCTATCTATTCAGCTACAATATTTTCTCACCTTATTTTGCAACTGTGTGTATATGTATGTTTGTATGTATATATGTATGTATGTATGTATGCATGCATGTATGTATGTATGTTGCCAGCTGGGGGCCTTGAATGACACATGACAGTGCAAAATAACCAGCGAGTGGTTTCTTTTGTTGAGAACAATCATGTCGTAACATCTGTACCAGTGAGTGTAGGTCACTTGCCGGCCTGAAGAGTCACAGCCGTAATGCTTAGACGTTGAGATCGATTCTGAAATGCTTCAAGCGATGGTTGCTTTCGACAACGAATAAGCGGCCATTAGGAATGTATAATATATACATTATATATACATTATATACATTATATATTCATTAGGAATGTATAAAATTCAGATAATATAGATGGGTTTTGGTCGTTATTGAACCAGGTCATGCCTAAACTTAATCGCACAACTTGAAGTAGATTTTAATAATTGTTTAGGACATGAGAGTCTGAGTGGCATTTCCTTCATACTGGCGAGGTGGTGGTGGTGGTGGTGGTGGTGCTGCTAGAGCTGATGGTGGTGGTGGTGGTGCTGCTGGAGGTGGTGATGGCGGTGGTGCTGGAGGTGGGGGTAAAAGAAGGATGGAGGAGTGAATGAAGGAGCTTTGTGACATTCATACTTTTCACTCACACACACACACATACACACACATACACATACATACTCACACACACACACACACACACACACACACACTCACACACACACAAACACACACACACACACAAACATACACACGCACAAACACATGTGCATACCAGCATTGTGCTAGCAAATAGGTATATTATACATATATGCAGATACATACATACATATATACATATCCATACATGTAAGCATTCATATATATTTTTTTTCATACACACACGCACACACACACACACACACACACACACACTGGTTGGTACTCCGTCGGTTATGACGATGAGGGTTCCAGTTGATCCGATCAACAGAACAGCCTGCTCGTGAAATTAACGTGCAAGTGGCTGAGCACTCCACAGAAATGTGTACCCATAACGTAGTTCTCGGGGAAATTCAGCGTGACACAGAGTGTAACAAGGCTGGCCCTTTGAAATACAGGTACAACAGAAACAGGAAGAAAGAGTGAGAGAAAGTTGTGATGAAAGGGTACAGCAGGGTACAGCAGGGTTCGCCACCATCTCTTTCCGGTGCCCCGTGGAACTTTAGGTGTTTTCGCTCAATAAGCACTCACAACGCCCGGTCTGGGAACCGAAACCGTGATCCTACGACCGCGAGTCCACTGCCCTAACCACTGGGCCATTGCGCCTCCACACACACACACACACACACACACGTAAACACACATATATGTTTATATTGTGTTATCCAATAAATGATGCAGTTTTTTCAATTTCATGAACTAAAAGTTGGAGGGGGACGGGATAAACTACCTGCATCAACTTGCTATAAAAGCAGGTAGTTATTATAACTTGTACTTATTTTTAGTGTAAATTTTGAAGAGTGAATTTCGATGTTAACAGTTATTTTTTCAAAGCTATAACGGAAGTGACAAAGGAGCATATTCGGCATATTTTGCATTATGAGTTCAATAAAGGCAACAACGTAACGGAAAATGACTAGTGACGAGAAATGGTTTCTCTATAAAAATGACATGCGCCGAAGACAGTGGATAGGGAAAGGAGAAACACTGTCCTCCCCCACCCTAGGCTACAAAGGTCTTCACCCACATAAGGTGTTGTTATCTGTTTGGTGGGATACGAAAGGTTTAGCCCACTTTGAACTTTTAAACCCAAACCAAACGATAACAAAGGAGATCTACTGTGAGCAGCTTGAGCGGCTTAAGTCAAGAAAAACGAAGAAAATATTCGACTGTCTTTGGTTTCAAGACGAAAGGTGTTCTTCCATCAGAATAATGCTCGGCCACATCCAGCGAGGATGACATTCGAATCGGGGGATCAATATGAATGGGAAACAATGCCCCACCCACCATATTCGTCGGACATTGCCTCATCTGATTATCATTTATTCTGCAGTCTTCAAAATAATTTTGACGAAAAAAATTCTGTGGACGAGATCAGAACAGCACTGGAGGAGTATTTTCGTTATGGACAAGTGAATTTTGAAAGAGAGGTCTTGCAAGTCTACCAGATAGATAGAAGAGGTTTGTAGAAAATGGTGATAAAAAAAAAAGAACTTTGTTTATCTTAATTTTGTAAAGTAAAAGAAGTATTAAAAAAACTGCATTATTTATGGGATGACCCAATATACATATGGATAGATAGATAGATAGATAGATAGATCTATATATATATATATATATCTGTGTGTGTGTGTGTGTGTGTGTGTGTGTGTGTGTGTTATAAACTTATTTGGAAATGGATGCGTGGCATTCAATCAAATAATATAAATTATATATATGCATATATATATATATATGTATATATAATTACATATACATATGTATATATATTTATATATACATATGCGTATATGGATGCAGGACGTCCTCAGCAGTAAACAAGAGGAAATACGAAAACAAATTAGTTCAATACATATACAATGAGAAAAACAAATGGAAAATAGGACAAGTAACATAAAGAACGACCCGTCATCAGTTGTCGGCTGTCTATCTACTCCTCATTTCGACCAGTGAACGCTTGGAAGCACGGTGTGTAGCGTGTGATGGTCGCATTGACCATGACAAAGAAAGTTAAGCAGAGATTCTGAATCAAATTTTGCCAAAAGCTTGGCGAAACCTACCCAGAGGCCTACGCAAACTGAAACCTGAAAGCAGTTTTGGCACAAACTTGGCAGACATGCGTCTCATACCCAAATCTTCAGTGATAATGGACTGAACTGAACCGTAACCAATCTGCACATCCTCTTATAACTCACGGATGGTGATCCGACGATTTCCTCTCACAGCTGCACGCACATCTGCGATGTTTTTCTCAGTTCTGCCGGTTGCGGGTCTCCGAGAACGTTCGTCAACATCGACACTTTTCGACCATCTTGGAAATGTCTGAACCGCTCGTATAGTTGTATGGAGCTCATACACTCCTCTCCATACACTTTCTGCAATTTTGCGTAGGCCTCTGAGCAGGTATCGCCATAACTTTCTCTATCATGGTCAATGCGACGATCACACGCTACACACTATCCTTCCAAGCAACGCTGTAAACAGATGAAATATAATAGAACGTTAAAACGTAGTGCACGTGCACAGTAGAGTTCAAGGTCAATCTGTGTCAAGTGGCTTCACTCTCCGTGCTTTAGCTTCGTTTCTATGGCAACAGACCGGATACTTATTGATCAGGCATCATATATATATGTCTGATCAATAAGTATCCGGACTATATATATATATATATATATATATGTATGTGTATGTATATATATATATGTACGTGTGTGTATATATGTTTGTGTGTCTGTGTTTGTCCCCGCCCCCTCCACCTCAACACCGCTTGACAACCAATGCTGGTGTGTTTACGTCCCCGTAACATAAGTCCTGGGGTCGATTAGTTCGACTAAAAGGCGGTGCTCCAGCATGGCCGCAATCAAATGACTGAAACAAGTAAAAGAGTAAAGAGTAATGAGTTACTCTGATTATTATGCATAAAATGCAAAATATTTTATTCGTTTATTTATTTATTTGTAGATTAGGTAAGAATAATTCGCCCCTGCCTTTCAATCTTAGTATTTAAGTTACCCACAGTACTGCTGTAGTACACGTACTGCGTACATTCCAACAACAAGACTCCCTTTAAGTGCTGTAAAGGCAGAAGTGAAGCTGCCTTCAACCCAGTCACGCGGCTGCGTTTCGCTTATTTTTTGTGTGTTTTACTATATAAATGTTACCAGCTGCCTACCCCGAGTAATTACTGACGGTATGAGCCTGATACACACACACACACACACACACACACAAACACACATACACACTAACAGATAAACCACCAAACCATGCACACACACACACACATACATACGCACACACACGTTCTGTTATCACACACATACTCGCAGACTCTCGCGCACGCACAGATATTCACCCCCGTTCTTCACTCTCCTGTCTTAGAAAGAACTTTTCCCCCACCACCTCCTCTTCCGGTCCTTTCACAATGTAACCTCGTGGGCATCGGTGCCATTTTCCTCTTCCTCCGTTTTTCCATTATCCGAACTTTCTGTCTTTCCGACGAAGGGCTCCGCCCGAAACGTCATACTCTCTCTCCTTCCTTTCCCGAGCGTCCAATAACACTATCCGTATCACTTCCTCACTTTGTTGTTTTTTTTGTTATTGTTTTTGTGTTTTTTTAACTATATATATATATATATATATATATATATATATATATATATATATATATATATATATATACACATATATATATATATATATATATATATATACACATATATATATACACACATACATACGCATACACACACATATATACACACATATTTATAGGTTTGTACACACACACACACACACAATGAAACATATAACACACACATACAGCGAGAATCCTGATTCATTAACCCTTAATTACGCAAAAGTTGTCTTGGCAACAGTTCGCAGCTACAGCGCTACTGAGTTAGTGGCAAGAAAAAAATATCTGCCAGCATTGTTAATCAAATCAAAAATCTTCACTAATCTCTAAACTTAGTACAGGTGAGATGTTTATTGCCATGCCAACTACAAGATGTACCTGCACACGCACACACGCACGCACACACACACACACACACACACACACACACACACACACACATTCAACAAGACAGACTCTATATGGTTGTCCGACTTGTTAGAAACAGCAGCAAAATTTCTTTCCGTGTCACTCTGCTGTCTTAAACAAGGAAGGTCACATAGGATAATGTAGTCCTATTTGAGGTTCTCTTCGGAAAGAAAATAGTGAAGCAACAACAGCAGCAGAAACAACAGAAACAACACCAGCAACAACAGCAGCAGCAACAACAACAACAACAACAACAGTAACAGTAACAGTACAACAAAAACGACGACCACCACCACCACCACCCCACCACCACTACCACCGCCAGAAGGTTAGATTGAATTAAAACGAACACTCACACTTGTGAGTGGATTTGGTAGACGGAAACTGAAAGAAGCCCGTACACACACACACACACACACACACACACACATATATATATATATATATATATATATATATATATGTATATATATATATATATATATATATATATATATATATATATATATATATATATATATATATATATATATATATATATATATATTATTATGATTGACCGTTGACTGAACACTATTCAATTTTTTTTCTCCGTGTTTTTCTCCTTGTCTCCGTATTCTTTCTGTTGAAGAGCGTAGCTCGAAACGTCAAAGACTTTCCGTATTCCCGAGCGTCATACTAATATATACTTTTGTTATTTACACCACCTGTCCTCGTCTGTTGTTATTATTTGTATATTCTCCCATATATATATATATATATATATATATATATATATATATATATATATATATATATATATATATATATATATATATATATATGTGTGTGTGTATATATATGTATATATAATGCAAGAGAGTTAGGGGTTGAGGCTTCAACCCACAAAGGGATAGTATCTATCCAATACACTGCTGGGAGGGTACCCAATTATTGTTACACTAGTGTTATACCAAGTGCAATAAGTGGGTGTGGGTAAAAGGGAGTTATTTTACCCTAAATTTATATAGCAATAAGAAAATGGAGGAGAATATGCGGTATCCATCGACTTGCAGACAGTGTATTCCGTTGATTAATTTGTTTATTTTATAACTAAAATGACAAAAACCACAATATACAGATGCTTATGACATACCATGTCATATTAACAATTAAGGTTACAAATATAAAGTACATTTAGCAACTGGAGAATATACAGAAACTTACAGCTGTTTCGGCTTAGCTTTGGCATGCCCTATTCTATCTCTATGGCTCCTGTGCGCCGGAGTAATTAGCAGATGAAAATGATGTAATGGGGGTATACCGCAAGGAAGTTTAACGCTTTCCAAGCAAGAAGCAACTTGCTGTCAATGAGTTCTTGACGAAAGAAGAGTGGAGACTTTCTGACATTTGCAGAAAGCTACAACTTGTTTATGGAAATGATATCATTGACAAGAGTAATGTACACAGATGGACGTAGAAGTTAAAAGAAGGGGAAACCAGCATTAAAGATGAAGCATGCTGTAGGAGATAATTAAATGCGGCTACTGACATGAACTGCTAGTGAATGGACGAATTGACCCGCGCAGATGTCTCACAATCTGTGTATAATCTGTACACATCTGGACTGTGATCGCAGTATATTACAGAAGATGGTGGAAGACTCTGTATATCCGAAAGGGCATGCAAAGTGGGTACGTCGGCAATTGATACCTGATTTGAAGACGAGAAACCTGGAAGTCTGCAGCTCTGCTAGTGAAGCTAAAGAAGACACGATTTTTACCCCGATCTAAAAACGGTTTAAAATGTGACCGTACCTTTGTGATCTAGAATGAAATCTTCGGTCCAGGGAGTGGCCTAATATGTTCGAGAGCATGCGAGCGGCAAAATGACTTACCGTAGCAATTTTTGTGAATGACAGGAGTGTCGGTCTCCTTGATTTTCCGGGACATGGCTGGTTCCGTGAATAGCGAGCAACATATTGAGATACTCAAATCTCTTAAAGAAGCCATTTGGAGAAAGTGACCAAACAAAAATATAAAAATTGCTTACATTCACTATAATAATGTGTGATCACTCATATCTTTGGCAACAAATCAGGTAATCGGTAAATTGGGCTTATCAGTTGGTGTTCTATCCACTTGTGGAGGCGCAATGGCCCAGTGGTTAGGGCTGCGGACACGTAGTCATAGGATCGCGGTTTCGATTCCCAGACCGGGCGTTGTGAGTGTTTATTGAGCGAAAACACCTAGAGCTCCACGAGGCTCCGGCAGGGGATGGTGGCGAACCCTGCTGTACTCTTCCACCACAACTTTCTCTCACTCTTACTTCTTGTTTCTGTTGTGCCTGTAATTCGAAGGGTCAGCCTTGTCACACTGTGTCACGCTGAATATCCCCGAGAACTACTTTAAGGGTACACGTGTCTGTGGAGTGCTCAGCCACTTGCACGTTAATTTCACGAGCAGGCTGTTCCGTTGATCGGATCAACTGGAACCCTCGACGTCGTAAGCGACGGAGTACCAACAACAACATATCTATCCACTTGTAAAAGAGACTATGTTGAGTAGAACGATGGTATAAAAGAAGCGTTACTCCGCCAATATGTGCAATCTGAACGGGCTATGTCAATATCAAGAAAGTTATTCTCACTTTGTATTTCTTTCGAGACAAACCTCGTCGTATGAGTGTCTGTGCGGATGTGCGTGTATATGTGCGCGCGCGTGTATATATATACAGAGCTGGACGTAAGTCTGTTAATCCATTAACATTTGCGTTAACGGTTTAACTTTTAGGTTTACTTTGAAAAATTATTATCGGACTAATTAATTTCCGTTACATTTAGCTTCCGTTAACTCAAGTCCGTTAACCCAAAAATTTCATAAAAACGGGTAAACGTTTCAAAGTTTCTATTGTTTTCAGATTGTCTTAGCATATTTGATATTGTACACGTCATTCTTTCAACGCCCAATAAAACGCCACTTATTATATATAACTTGTAGGACCTCGTTTGGCCCTGCCTGGATTTGAAACCAAATCCGCCCGCTTGTTGCTTGCAAAGACAGCGGGAAATTTCTTTATCCTGTTAAGAAGGAACAGTCCCTACCACCCCTCCCACCTTTCTTTTCCGGAAAAAAGTGGCTTGCGGCGGGTTTGGAGGTCAGATACGTTGAACACACCCGAAAAAAATCTGTGAAAAATAATTATTCCACACCGAGGTACGAAATATTTACCAAAAGAATAAAATCTTGTACCGATTATACCTGTATTTTAATTAATTCAAATTAATGTACTTCATCTTAAAAAGTGGTAAAATTTTTGTCGGTTGCCATCTGGGCCATAATGTTATTGCTTTTACACCTGTTAATTAAATTTACCTGCCCATAAAAGTCAAATTTACTCAGCAAGATCAGCTAAAATTACATAACTATAAAACAGTGGTATATAAAGCACCCAATGACAAGCAAATATTGTAGACACCCTTCTTGAACCTGAATAATTCAAATTAGCGTGAACAAATATGCATTACATTTGACAGATTAATATGAATACTAAAGATGTTTTTAGGTGTTTTTTTACTTACACACACACACATAACACGGCCTTACTCCGTTGAGACTACACGTGTATTGAGAAAAATATCAATAGGTGTGTGAGTGAGAAAGAAACGAAGAGGAAGGTTTGGAGATATGCTAGAAACAACAGCCAGATCTCCCTTAAATCACACATTTTCCTCTGAAATTATTTTAAACCGAAAATGTTTCTCTCATGGGTTTTAAGTGCGTAGTGAAAAAAAAATGGATAAAATCGTTTCGGACTGGGGTGGTGAGTGGATAGCAGGAGGGGAAAATATTTCAAACTTTTTCTTCTTTTTTCGTGAAAAGATATCTCCCATCATTTTGAAGGCTTTGGTGGAGAACATTGGAAAAAATCCCCGTCAACGGAGAAATTCCAACTTATGTGGACCATCTGATCCGAAACTCCGTTTTTCAGAAACTCCTCTCCCAACTCCGTCTCCTTCCAAAACTTTTGCCTACAAATTTCTTTGTAATCGTAATCTACACCGTTTGGAAGGTATCTGTATAAAATTACATTAAAAAATACCTATTTTCCAGAAAGTTATGAGGGGAAAATGTCGGGTCCTGTGAATTTTTGGAAACTCCTCTCTCCAACCCCTCGGAAATTTTTTTACAACAAATCTTTACACTCATATATATATGGAAGAAGAAAATGGAGGAAAAATAACAGGAAGAAGTTGGTCGTTTGCGCTAGTAAGTCATTAATTTAATTAATTAAGCGATTATTTGGTGAAAGTCTCGTTTTCAAAGAAATTAACGGATTAACGAAGTTAACTTTTCGATTATTGGTGCCCACCTCTGTATATATATATATATATATATATATATATATATAAGGGATGGTTAAATCCAAAGACGCTCCTGGTGATTACCTGTGTAGGTACAGTCCTGTGTAAAAGGTATACGGTAGCAGGTAATTCAGCGGGTAAACCGTAGTTTAAATAATATGGAAGAAGAAAATGGAGGAGAAATAACAGGAAGAAGTTGGTCGTGTGCGAGAGACGAAAGGCACGGAGGATTAAAAAGTGTTGAGTTTTTAAGTCTTCTACGTTGTGTATTTGCGAAGTATACATATTTCTACACGCTTCATTTTACACAGCTGTCAAGCAGGGCCATAAGCTAAAATGGCTTTTGTCGTGTGTCTAAAAACAAAATATTGTCGTTTCACAGAAGTTCTGTGGAAGCTTCTCACGTTGGACTAATCAGGTTCTTTTTCGTTTCAAACCAAGGAGAGAACTTGTACGTGGCCAATCGACCTTGTAAAAATACCAGTCAAAGCTCTCGTCGATTTAATAAATAAAAAAAGGATACCCTGGATATTGTAATTCTAAATACCACATAAAAGACGGAATAGTTATGGTTGGAGCAACAACAGCAATAATAATAATAATAATAATAATAATAATAATAATAATAATGATAATAATAATAATAATAATTCTTTCTACTAAAGGCACAAGGCTTGAAATTTGGGTGTATGGTGGGGTATAATCGATTACATCGACCTTAGTGTTTCACAGGTACTTGATTTATCGACCCTGAAAAGATGAAAGGCAAAGTCGACCTAGGCGAAATTTGAATTCAGAACATAAAAACAGGCGTAATACCGCTAAGCATTTTGCTCGGCGTGCTAACAATTCTGCTAAGCTCGCTCGTGACGATGATGGACTCTCCCGTAATATAAGGATTAGATGTTCTACCACAAATTAACAAGTGCAGTCGAACCAAAGTGAGAGTTTATATGTGGTTGTTCGGTCTGCTAATAATAGCAACTAAATGCGTATAAATCACACCTTAACGTTTTAAAAGGCGGGTTAGGTAATATGCTCATACGTGCAGTGAACCTAGGGAAAACGTGATGGTTATAGCTGGAACGCCTTTTCTCATAGCTTTACTCAACCAGGAATGACCTAGGGCTAAACAGTATCAACAACAGCTGCACCTGTCATTGTGTGCTAAGGTCTTCAGTGAAACAATTAAGGAGCAGATTGTGTGCAACGGTGATTGTGTACTGCGCGCATGCATAAATATGCATATATTTACATTGTGTGCGCGCGCGAGTGAGGGCATTTGTGTGTAGAAAAGTAACAATGCATTGTTTGGCTTTCTGGAGCATTACCTCTTCAACCATTAACTCAAAGACAATTTTGTAAATGGTGGGGGGGGGCTGGTGGTGCTGGTGCTGGTGAGCAGGAGAGGAGGGAGAGGAGGAGGATAACAATAGCGAGAATGAAGAGGATGAGAGACATTAGAAGAAGAAGAAGAAGAAGAAGAAGAAGAAGAAGAAGAAGAAGAAGAAGGAAGAAGAAGAAGAAAAAGAAGAAGGAAGAAGAAGAAGAAGAAGAAGAAGAAGAAGAAAAAGAAGAAGAAGAAGAAGAAGAAGAAGAAGAAGAAAGAAGAAAGAAGAAGAAGAAGAAGAAGAAGAAGAAGAAGAAGAAGGAAGAAAGAAGAAGAAGAAGAAGAAGAAGAAGCAGAAGAAGAAAGAAGAAGAAGAAGAAGAAGGAAGAAAGAAGAAGAAGAAGAAGAAGAAGAAGAGGAGGGGAGGGGAGGGGTGAAGGAGAAGGAGGAGGAGGAGGAGAGAGAAGAAGAAGAAGAAGAAGAAGAAGAAGAAGAGGAGGAGGAGGGGAGGGGAGGGGGTGAAGGAGAAGGAGGAGGAGGGGGAGAGAAAGAAGAAGAACAAGAACAAGAACAACAACAACAACAACAACAACAATAAAAACAGCAGCAATTATAAAAATAATAGTTCTGTTGCTGCTGCTGTTGCTGCTGCTGTTGCTGCTGCTGCTGATGATGATGATGATGACGATGGCAGTGATAACGATAACGACGATGATGATAACACTACTAACAATGGACGATAACAACGAAGTACGAGAAAACTCCTTTCGTTAATTTTCCCTCAACCAACCGACCAGCCAGCCAGCCAGCCAGCCAGCCAGCCAACCAGCCACCAAACCAGCCAACCAGCCAACCAGCTAACCAACCAGCCTGGCAGTCGATAATAATGATTATTATTTGTTGGTTCCATTGTGTCCATAAAACTTGTAAAGAAGACATTGTTCTCCTCGTATCTGTTTTGGTGCTCAATGGAGATTTTCCTTTCAAACGGTAATCTCTTAAAACATGGCATATAAAAAGAGGATTAGGCAAGAAATCAATACATATGCCGAATTCAAAACATTTCACAGCAGAATGTTCCGTGAATGCAGTCTTTACTTATATTTACCACATAATGCTATGTAAATAAACCTTATAACTCAATGATGTTTGTTGTGTGTGTGTGCATTTATATATGTATATGTATATACACGCCCACTCACAACAGACAAAACGTTTTATGCAAATTAGAATAGTATATATGGTAGTAAATTCAATATGTAAAAAATAGGCATTGTGTCAAGACTAAAAATGTGAAGACTTGGCAATAACTTAGGCAATAACTCAAGCAAATTTTACTGTGAATTTATTGTTATAAATTAAATTGTTTATTTACTAATAAATAGCGTAGTTACTTTTATTCTAATAAATAGCGTAGTTAATTTTATTCTAATAAATAAATAAATAATTCAATGAAAATATATTAATTTATAAAAACTTAGCATTATTTACGTACTTTATATATTTTTTACGTATTTTAATTTTAAATTATTTAGACTTTAAAAATAACCAGACTTTAATATTTTTCCAGTAAATGGTATACTACAGGTCAGTTTTTATTATTCTGAAATACATGTTGTCATTTTATTAACTTAAATACGTACTTCTCTCTACCTTTAAAATAAATAAATGCGCCCTTTTAAAGCCTAGCCAGGCTCACGGGCCCGGTTTCCCGGTTTCAATGACGTATGTGTTCCCCAGCTGGACGGGACGCCAGTCCATCGCAGCGTTACTCATTTTTGCCAGCTGAGTGGACAGGAGCAACGTGAAATGAAGTGTTTTGCTCAAGAGCACAACGCGTCGCCCGGTCCAGGAATCGAAACCACAATCTTATGATCATGATGCTGACACCCTAACCACTAAGCCACGCGCCTCCACTCTCTCTACCTTTAGTGACGCTATATTTGTCACGTGATATATTTCTTATAAATGCTAAGTTCTACGCATTACGTTTAAAATTTTATTTTCACAGAAAGTCGTCGATAAGATAAGTCATGCTTTTAATTTTAATTAATATTGTTAAATGTTCTCATTTATTTATTGTATTAACACGGGTTTTACTATATTTATTTCTTTTCTTAATGGATGATTATTATTAGTTCACAGTAGTTATTCGATAAGATAAATTATGCTTTTACTTTTAAGTAATATTATTAAATGTTTTTCATTTATTTATTGTATTAACACGTATTTTTATATACATATTCATTTCTATTTCTAATTAATTATTATGTGGTAAGATACGTACATTGACTTTTATTTTTATTCTAGACCTGATGAGTGACTATATTTTTAAATAGAATTAAATTTGGATCGATTTATTTTTTAATTGAATTGATTTTATCTGTTTTAATATAGCCACGAAACGCGCGTAGTCGACTTATTGCTATTTACCTTTTATGCTCTATCAATTCTCTACTATTTACATTTTATACTTTATTGAATTCTTAGATTAGTATTTTTATAGTGTATTTTTATAGTGTATTTTTTTCTGGATGGTGTCATTGGGGGTCTTTCATTGTCTGAATTGTATAATGGTGGTACTTCTCTAAATTATATTTATATACATGTTGTGAAATTTAATTTGGTATTACTAAATTGAATATTCCTGTACGTTTAGAATGATATATTCCCTAATATTATTATCATATATATATATGATAAGTTAAAAACGTACAATAAATACACAAACAAATGGAAAACAGGCACAGAAGTTCACCAAATCCTCATCAGTTATTGACCAGAAGGTCAAATACAATTTTGCGCCTTCAACGATAATATTGATCCCTCTCGTGGCGCCGATAGCAAGAAGCCGCCAGGAAATGGCGAGCCAACGAACAAGGGACCAAACATGTCAGAAAGTGAGCAAAGAAACAAAAAATAAACAAATATGCAATACAGAAAGTGAACATACAAATATGAAATAAATGTAATTCAAGACAGGACAATTAATGGACGGACGAGGAACAAAGACAAAAAACAAACAAGAGCCCGTCGTTACCGGATTATTTTCACCATAGAACGCCTTTATTTCAATATTTGTTTTTTGTTTTTCCATGTAAGATCATGTCTTCCTCGACAGATAGAGCTCTTGCTCGGGACGGGTTTCTGTATTATTTGGGATAGTTTATAATGTCTTGATAAAGGAAGTTTCTTGTTTTTCATTTGGTGCATAGATTTTTCTTACTACTTACTCGTGAATATCCAACGTAAAACTGACCGTGGCAACCGAAAATGTTTGTCCTTGCGATTTGATAATGGCCATGGTAAAACTAAGACTCACTGAAAATTGAAGTCGTTTGAATTGAAATGGAACATCGTCTCCTGAATCTATGCGCGTATCATCTAATCGATACATCCTATACACGGATGTCTCCTGAGAACGTTGACGGAGTCTCATGTTCGCATATCATCAAGTCTATGCATTCTGTGTTCGTCTGTCTCCTGAGTTTTAAGCAAAAGAAAACAATTACATATAACATGTTATGTTTCCCTCGGACTGACTCGCAGAGATAACATAACGAGTTATACAATTTAATTATTACATTTATTGTTCAATTACATACAAAGAACGCACTCACCCAATGTTCGTTATGAATAAACAAAAGTCATGTCCGCCATATATATATCAATGACATTTTACTACGACAGTCCCACAAGACAACAACAATGAAACAATGAACTCAGACGAACCACATGACCGTCTTGGGTTGTCTGGTCCATACTCTGGAACGGGTAACATGGTCTTGGGTCTGGTTTGTCTTTGTGTTAGTGGCACAGTTTCCGAGATCTCCATCGGGTGATCTGTTGCAAATTCAAATACAGTGTTTTCTGCATCACCAGGTTCATTGTCTTCCTCAGTTGTGTACCGCGGTCGCAGCTATTCCCAGTGTCGTCTCCACATCGGGCCATGAGGTATGACCTTCACATTAAAGCAGCGAGTACCCAATAATTTCTTAATGATTGCTGGTACCCATCGGGGATCTTTGTCTCGGCGAGGTCCATAGTATAGTGCATACACAGGATCTCCGGCCTTGTACTGCCTGGTAACTTTAGCGACATCAGCCGAGCTTGGAGTCACCTGAGACTTATGTGCTTCCTTAGACTGTTTGCCTTGAGCAATGTGTGTTGGCGATGGCAGCAGAGAATCAATCCTTGTTCGTATCTGCCGGTTATTCAAAAGTTCACTTGGAGAGAATCCACAGGATGTTGGTGTTCTCCGGTACTGCATCAAGAATTCTTGAAGTGCTCGTGTTGGCGGAAGAGAAGACTTCCTCAGAGCTTGTTTGAAGGTCTGCACCAAACGTTCCGCTGCTCCGTTGGTAGCTGGGTGGTAAGGTGCCCCTGTCAGGTGTGTGATCCCGCGTTCTTTGCACCAGCTCTGGAACTCCTCAGACGTAAAAGTTGGTGCATTATCGGTGACCAGTGTGTGAGGAAATCCGAAGTGCGCAAAGTCGTCCTCCAAAGCCACTTTGAATCTGCTTGAGGAAGACTTTGCGCACTTCGGATTTCCTCACACGTTTGGTGCAGACCTTCAAACAAGCTCTGAGGAAGTCTTCTCTTCCGCCAACACGAGCACTTCAAGAATTCTTGATGCAGTACCGGAGAACACCAACATCCTGTGGATTCTCTCCAAGTGAACTTTTGAATAACCGGCAGATACGAACAAGGATTGATTCTCTGCTGCCATCGCCAACACACATTGCTCAAGGCAAACAGTCTAAGGAAGCACATAAGTCTCAGGTGACTCCAAGCTCGGCTGATGTCGCTAAAGTTACCAGGCAGTACAAGGCCGGAGATCCTGTGTATGCACTATACTATGGACCTCGCCGAGACAAAGATCCCCGATGGGTACCAGCAATCATTAAGAAGTCATTGGGTACTCGCTGCTTTAATGTGAAGGTCATACCTCATGGCCCGATGTGGAGACGACACTGGGAATAGCTGCGACCGCGGTACACAACTGAGGAAGACAATGAACCTGGTGATGCAGAAAACACTGTTCTTTGTATGTAATTGAACAATAAATGTAATAATTAAATTGTATAACTCGTTATGTTATCTCTGCGAGTCAGTCCGAGGGAAACATAACAGAGTTTATTGGCGACGCCAATAAACTCTGTTATGTTTCCCTCGGGTGACTCGCAGAGATAACATAACGAGTTATACAATTTAATTATTACATTTATTGTTCAATTACATACAAAGAACGCACTCACCCAATGTTCGTTATGAATAAACAAAAGTCATGTCCGCCATATATATATCAATGACATTTTACTACGACAGTCTCACAAGACAACAACAATGAAACAATGAACTCAGACGAACCACATGACACACGGAACGTCAGACGAATTACATATCTAACAGTCCATATAACATAACATCAATAGAGAGTTTCAGCATGCGTGAAAATATATATACACGGAGAAAGTGTGTGATAAATATATACAGGGAGGAAAAAAGCGTAAAAGACAGAGAGACAGACAGATGGGACAGTTAGAGAGAGGTAAATTTGGTGTTTTGAATGCTGAGTTATTTCCCGTTGCAAATCATATATATATATATATATATATATATATATAACTAATTACGGGAAACCTTCTCCTTCGGACATAGATTTTGAAAATCAAATCCGTTTTTTCTCGAGGACACACCATTTCAGAACCTTTCGGTGATATATACACATACATCAAGGCGGCGAGCTGGCAGAATCGTTAGCACACCGGGCGAAATGCTTAGCGGTATTTCGTCTGCCGCTATGTTCTGGGTTCAAATTCCGCCGACGTCAACTTTGCCGATAAATTAAGTACCAGTTGCGTACTGGATCGATTTAATCGACTGGCCCCCTCTGCCAAAATTTCAGGCCTTGTGCTTATAGTAGAAAGGATATATATACATACATACACGCATACTTTCATTTATGTAGTAGACAGACAGACAAACAGACAAGAGGGTAAATAGAGAATACTCGATACTCTAAGAGTGTCAAAATGCATTTATTAACCTAAAGCTCAAATTTCGTTCCTGATTTTCAAATCCCGAACAGTCAAAATAAATCTGAAATTGGAAACTGCTAAAAAGATAAATAAATAAATAAATAAAGAGAAAGATGAAACTAAAAACTAAAATCATTTGTGTGCATGCGTACAAGTATCAAGCACATCTGTTAACTAACTCTGTGTGTGTGTGCGTGTGTGTGTGTGTGTGTGTGTGTGTGTGTGTGTGTGTGTGTGTGTGTGTGTGTGTGTGTGTGTGTGTGTGTGTGTATCAAATTGTATAATATTTCTAAATAATTCTATCTGTTAACTGGTAAATGGTTCATAAGTAGCTGATAACTAGTCAGACTAGATAATTTACTGTGGCAATCTTCTTTCGATTACCAATTGACTACTTTGCCCAACTATGATGTGAGTGAGAGCAACATGCCGAACAAAATGCTTTGCAGTATTTCATCCATCTTTATGTTCTGAGTTCAAATTCCGCCGAGGCCAACTTTAGCTTTCATCCTTCCGGGTTCGATGATACTTGAGCACTGATGAGGTCGATGCAATCGACTAATCTCCTCCTCATAAAATTTCAGGACTTGCGCGACCCAGTGCTCGACTGGTACTTATTTTATCGCTCCACGCCCCCGAAAGGGTGTAAGACACAATTTATCACGGCGGTATTGGAACTCAAAGCATAAAAAACAGAAGAAATGTCACCGAGTATCTTGTCTGACGGGGTACGCGCACACACACACACACACACACACACACACACACACACACACACACACACATAGCGAATACAAAGACTTCACTGTCAATCTTAAAATCATTGCACACCTTATTTGTCTTTCGTTTTCCTTATATATATATATATATATATATATATATATATATATGGGAGAATATACAAATAATAACAACAGACGAGGACAGGTGGTGTAAATAACAAAAGTATATATTAGTATGACGCTCGGGAATACGGAAAGTCTTTGACGTTTCGAGCTACGCTCTTCAACAGAAAGAATACGGAGACAAGGAGAAAAACACGGAGAAAAAAAATTGAATAGTGTTCAGTCAACGGTCAATATATATATATACGTATATATACGTATATATATATATATATATATATATATATATATACATATATATATATATATATATATATATATATATATATATATATATATATATATATATATATATATATATATATATATATATATATATATACATATATATATATATATATATAGAAACTAATTGAACAAAACAGGTTGAACCGGGACAGTTTCTGTGTGGTCACTCAATAATACGAGAAACTGTAGTTAAAGCTCCCACCTAAAACCACATCAAACAATCAAAATAAGGATTGGCATATAGATAAATAGAGAGTGAGTTCAAGATGAGACATGATTATTTGGGTCTATAATACAATACAGATATCTCAGCTTACACATACACATATGATTGTATGTATGTGCGTGCGTTTGTGTGTGTGAGGGGGGGTGTAAGTACGTGTGTATGTATGTATGTATACATATATATATATATATGTATATATATATATATATATATATATATATATATATATATATATATATATATATATATATACATATCACGTATATATACGTCCAATGCCATTCCCTGCATATTTGGTTTTATATCAGAGTGACTTTCTCCTAGAGACATGCTTCAACAAAAGCTGAGTGGTCTTTCAGCACGCCGGGCACCATCCCGGAATTTCTGGTACCCGTGCTATTGCTAGATAGCCGTTGAGCCTGCACTAGGTCCACCCGAGCTTTCAACAGGTCTTGTTTTTAATCCTGCTGGGTTTCTAGCAACCCTTCTCACCAGGTTAGCCTGGTGGAGGTGCCAGTTCAGTCGCCGACAACCCGACCATGCAACAGGTTGTACTGGATTACATGTTACCAGTAGCACTCATGAGAGCTATAATATATATATGTACACACATACTTACACCCACACACATACATTGTGTGGGTGGGTGTGCACACACACACACACACACACACACATACACACAATCATATGTACTAGCTGGATCCGTTAAAAATTCACGGAAATATAAAAAATGTAAGCATTTGTAAATTGTGTACTGGTGCCATGAGAAATGTTTCTATATTGCGACAGTTACAGAGTATAGAAATGCGTGTAAAACCGATAACTATACAATCCAACCAAAATATCTCAGTTACGTAAACGTAAACAGAATTACTATTTAGCCTTAAAATACATCGTACATATTCAAAGAACCATCCTGGCTTCGTGGTACGGAACGTTCTTCCAGTATTCTTCTATTCTTTTACTTGTTTAAGTCATTTGACGGTGGCCATGCTGGAGCACCGCCGTTTAGTCGAAGAAATCGACCCCTGGACTTTTCTCAGTAAGCCTGATGCTTATTCTATCATAGCTATTCTGCCGAACAGCTAAGTTGCGGGGACGCAAACACACGAACATCACTTGTCAAACAATGGTGGTGCGGGATATATATGTAGTGAATCTTGCAAGCTTGAAGTGGATTCGATCCACCATAGCCAAATTTAAATCAACACTTCAACAGAACTTTTCTCACGGTGGAACAATGGTTTTCCTGTGACAGCAGTTTTACATTTGCCAGATTGCCTTAGCTAGGTCGAAATAATGTCTTCACCACTTGACCCTTTCTAACCTCTTCTATTTCACCAAAAGCTAGAATAGATATCACAGTACCACCAACGAAGCCCATTGTTCTCAACGATATGTCTATCCTTCTGGATAGTTATAAAAGCAAGAACCCCAAGCAAAAATGAGTTAGTGACTTGGTGATAACTGAGTTAGTCGGCTCGTGATAACTCAATCAGTTAATGAATGACAAACTCGAGTCAGAGACAGCTACCATCAGTTAGGGAGCAGAACGCTAGAATCATGGTCCAAAGCAAGGCAGCTACTAAAAACGATGGTCAAATGGAGAAATGAAATTTATTGTCAGCAGCTATGAGGTCCAACTTCCCACACTCTCTCACTTTCACTAACTCACTTTGTCTTTTCTGCACATTACCATATCTCTCTCTATGGTTTACTACTACAATACGAACACACAAACCGAAATTAACTTTTTTTACTTCGCACGCTCTAGGATCTTATAACCTGCCCGTCGAGGCAAGTTATATTCGATGTAACGGTAAATAAATATTTTCTTCACAACTTCAATCACTGTTCATTCATCTTTACATCATGGCTATCAACAAAGAACCAATCCTTACACATTGATTACAACTCCGACATTCCATCCTACTCTGTAATGACTATCGTCTTCCTACATTATTGTTTACTAATTAATCTCATCCGTTACACACACACACATGTGTGTGTATGTATATATGTATATATATATATATATATATATATATATATATATATATATATATATATATATATAAATATATATATATATACACACATACATACATACATACATACATACATACATACATACATATATATACTTAATTAAAAAGCAGCAAAAATATCACAAAAACTGTTACTCAGAATTTCATGTTCCTGTTCGTCGGACAGTTTTGTTTAGAATATATATATATATATATATATATATATGACCAGCTTCTTTCAGTCTCAATCGACCAAATTCACTCACGCGGCTTTGGTCGGCCCGAGGCTATAATAGAAGACACTCTTTAAAACAATGTTTCCCAAACTTTTGACGCCAAATTGCAATATCACCCACCTATCGGCCAAAAAATGCTGCATCGCCCACCTGTTTAAAAAAAAACTCTGACACAACCTTCCCTGATACTAAATCCCCAAGGAGACCCCCACCCTTGTATCTTTTGACATACACACTATATCGTAGGCTCGTTACCCGGTTAGTGCCGTTTGGACTAAATATGCGGTTGTTTACAAATCCCTTATTGTAGGTTTAGTTTTGCCATTAGTGTGAATAAAATTCTAACGTTAACTCTATATTATGCAGACAGATTAACTTCGGTAAATTTGCGCTTTCTTTTACACTGATTTTTATTTTCTCCAAATGAACCATTGATCAGAACTACCGATACAAAAATAATTTATAATTGTATTATAAAAGAAAAGAATACAACTTTTTAATGAGAACCATGTGTCTGGTGCAATGCAGCTAGTGCAGATACATCCGATTTCAAATTTGTCAACTTTAGCCGCAAGTCTCCTCGTCATAAATTTAGGTGATTAAGATTCATCTGAGAGACTCATCTGACAACAACAAAAAATCAGAATATAGATATTTATATTTCTAAGCATTCATATCAAATTCTTTTACTAGTTTCAGTCATTGGACTGTGGGTCATAATGTTGTAATGCCTTCAAGGGTTTTAGTTCATCATTTTGACTACATTATTTGTTTCAATTTGCAACCTATTTTATCGATTTGTCTTTGTCAAACTGCTATTTTATGGAACCTAGAGATGTACTACATAAACAACAACGACGGCTTTAAGACCACTACAAACATAAACTCAAATATTATATAGGTATACGTGTATTTTTAAAACAAACAAAAAGACTGTTACTGCATCGGAATGCACAGAGTTTCATAATATCCGGTTCTGAAATAAATGTCAATCTTCTGACTCTTGGAGAACATCAACTAACTGCTGTGAGAGTGAGAACGAAAAGCAAATTCTATTCACTTCTGTTTGGAGCATTCAAAGAATGCTGGAAAGAATTTAGTTGGTTTAAATTCATAAAGTATAGTGAAATGAAGATAATAGATAAATTTATTAAAAGGCTTATATTTCCAATGAAAACTCGACTTGTTAAATACTAAACTCGAAATTAATGAAGCATTTAAGAGGATATATTATAATTAAGAATTTACAACTAAAATGGAAAAAGTTTCATGTTACAGTTAGATAGCAAGATAATAAACCGTTAAAGACGCTGTAAGATTCAACCAATGAACTAAGATTGGCTAGATGTAGTGTAAAAGAATATGTGTAAGCCTAAATTCTCTGCATATATGCACACACACACACACATTCATTATGTGCAAATTCAAGGTGACTCTGTTCCATAAGATGAAATTACCTGGGTGCCTACATTTTCCGAAAGTCTCAGATTTAACATTTAAATATACAATCTTTATCTCACTTGAGCTGTTATATAAATATGAATGTATGTATGTATGTATGTGTGTGTGGGGAGGGGTGAATGACAGACTTCTTCACAGTTTCTGTCTACAATGAGGCGTACTGTTGAAAAGGCAAAGTAATACAACGGATGTGATATCCTATAGATGTCTATGCGCAATTGAAAAAATGAAAACCTGACACTATTATATAGACGCGCTATTAGATTTATTGAATCTACTAATTTTTGACAGAGACAGACCAATGGCGAAATTGAATACGATAGAGTCAACGAAACGGTCTCTCCTATTTGGGAGACTACGTCTTAAATAAATGGAAGACTCCAAAGAATAAGAATAAAATGTTGATATGGACTGGATAGGTCTATAGTACGGTAATTCACCACTTTTCTCGATTTTTTTAAATATCATCTCATCTGTGATACTTGACATACCCACACCTGACCACTCCATCTTCCATAAATATCTCTTGCCTTTTTTTTTCTGTTACAGGTCAGTTAATACATAACACATGTTACACGTGAAAGGATGCACAATGTTTATAGATGAGTAAATGTGAAAAATTTGTATATTTTAAAGCATAAACATCTGAGGTTAGCATCGTTGATGTTGATAACGTTATTGTTGTCATAGAGATTTAACATAACTTTACTTTATTAGCAACTTAGTTCAGTTTAGATCCCTGACACAATGACAAACAAATTTGTGTATGTGCGTATTTGTGTGTGCGCGCGTGCATGTGTGTGTGAGAGAGAAAGGGAGAGAGAGAGAGAGAAGGAGAGAGAGAGGGAGAGAGAGAATGAGAGAGAGAGAAGGAGAGAGGGAAGGAGAGAGAGAGGGAGAGAGAGAGAAGGAGAGAGAGAGGAGAGAGAGAGAAGGAGAGAGAAAGAAGGAGAGAGAGAGAGAAGGAGAGAGAGAGAAGGAGAGAGAGAGAAGAGAGAGAGAGAGAGAAGGAGAGAGAGAGAGGGAGAGAGAGAAGGAGAGAGAGAGAAGGAGAGAGAGAGAGAGAGAAGGAGAGAGAGAGAGAGAGAAGGAGAGAGAGAGAAGGAGAGAGAGAGAGAGAAGGAGAGAGAGAGAGAGAGAAGGAGAGAGAGAGAGAGAAGGAGAGAGAGAGAGAGAGAAGGAGAGAGAGAGAAGGAGAGAGAGAGAGAGAGAGAGAAGGAGAGAGAGTTGTGTGTGTGTGTGCATATACGTGTGTATGAGAGAGAGAAATATATACAGAGAGAGAGAGTGAGACGAAGAGGAGACAGTGCGATAACCTCCAAATGAAAACTAAACTATATGACACTGTTTGACATCAAGGTCACCATGTGGGACTACAAACTTTCAGTTAGAAACAACAACAATTTGGAAACCAATCAAAACATTGTTATCCACAATCATAACAATAACATTGATTTTATTATGTTTAACTAATAAAACAATTTCTATTTCCTTTATCGTTTTCCTTTTTTTTTTTTTCTTTTTCATTCTGGACGAATAAGATTTTCGGTTATTTTACCTTCCATCCATTTCCTGGAATGGAAAGTGTTTCTCTCAATCTTTTACCTTAACCATATTTGTTATATCACTGAGAGTTAGCGTGGAGAAGAAATTCTCTCCTATGGTAAAAAGGTGTAAAAACACTATATCTGTCCAATGCTGCCCTCTGTTGGATTCCCAACGCATGTCTAACTCTTTACTCGTTTATTAATGGGGAAATACAGAAGAGAGGCAACTCTGGACAAACTAAATTAAAGCTGTGGCTTTAACTAAAACACCGTCAACAGCATTGACTGGGTTGCTCAAGTAGACCACTAACGCCAGGTCGGAAAAATTACAGCAGTATCAGCGCCAAGCAGTATTTAGGCATAAACAAATTTTAGGTTAGTTAAAATATGTTTGTGGCATATTTCAACTTCTAAAGGCAAATTCATTGCAGCTACCATGGAGAAAAAAATCTCTTATAGTAAAAAAGGAGTAAAAACACTATATCTGTCCAGTGCTGTCCTCTGTCGGATTCCCAGATGCGTTTCTAGCTCTTTAGCCGTTATCAACGGGAAATACTGAAGAGAGACAACTCCAGACAGGCTTAATTAAAAGTAGTAGCTTTAACTAAAACACAGTCAACAACATTGACTGAAACGTTTTTAAAAATAATTTTTTTTAAACCATGTTTTAAAAGTCTGGCCCTAAGCCCCAATCAATTTGCATCTACAATAGCAGTCAATATTAGATTTTTTTACCACTATTTTATTGTATTTCATATTCTGAAACATTTCTAATACGCATTTTAAAAAAATTCTCAACCACTACCCCTTCATCGTACCTCTCATGAGTAAAATGAATTTTATTTTTCGAATTTTTAGTTGAATGTATCGACCCTAATTTTTTTTTTTTTTTTACCTTTTTGCTTATTACAGTTATTAGGCTTGTGGCCATGCTGGGGCACCACCTTGAAGAATTTTTACTCGAATGTAACGACCCCAGAATGTTTTTTTTTATGATTTTCAACCAGGGCATGAAGTTAAGCCTGGAAGGTATCTCCACATGCTAGAAACAACAGTCAAATCTCTTGAAATTTTTTTATAACACCCTCAATTTTTTTATTTTCTAAAAATCTTTTTACTTGTTTCAGTCATTAGACTGCGGCTATGCTGGGGCACTAGCTAGAAGAATCTATGATCACAGAAAAATCAGCATTTTAAAATATATATTTAAAGTGTTTTGTTTTCTTCTCTCAGCGCTTACAGATTAATGAGAATAAGTTCACCTTTTGAACTTTCTCCGGCCGTTGAAGGTCTAACAGAAGACTAGTCAGTCAAACGTACTTCTTATCGTTTGCCTAAATAGAGAGATAGTTATTTCTCCATAAAAATAACAAATTCTAGTTTTTGTGAAGAAAAAACATGCCAGAGACATGTATAATATTTACTTTCATTTTTTGTGCGTATATATAGTCATTCAAACGTACTTCTTATCGTTTTTATGTTTCTACACATTTCTTGAAGTAAATGCTTTCCCTTTTGTTAGAATTCAGATAATATGTACATTGAGTAGCAAAGAGGCTTGTGTTCTGTTGCACTTAACAGTTCAATAGCACTATTATTGATATTAAAGTTGATTTATTTTCATTTTCAAACTTTAAAATTATTCTAACAATGAAGAAACACACGGAACATGCCGTTGTGAGGGACAAATGTTTTGACACCATTTTTCGCTTGAATATATTTTGTTTACTTAAAAATTGGAATTTTGGAAAATAATATCATTTTTACAAACGCAATTTCTGCTTTTGTTTACGCGAAATCATATAAAAATAATTGTAAGATTTAGCTGATATTTCTAGCATGTGGAGAGACCTAGACTTAATTGTATGTGCTGTTTGAAAATCACCTAAAAGAGATTCTGGGGTCAATACATTCGGCTAAAAATTCTTCAAGGTGGTGCCCCAGCATGGCCACAGTCCGGTGACTGAAACAAGTAAAAAAAATTTTTAGAAAATAAAAAGAAAATGAAGAATAACCAAAAAAAATAAATAACCGAAGTGGGGGTTATAAAAAGATTCAAGTGATTTGACTATTATTTCTAGCATGTCATGAGACCTTCTAGGCTTAACTTCATACGATGGTTGAAAATCATCTAAACAAAATTCTGGGGTCGATACAATCGACTAAAAATTCCTCAAGGTAGCGCCCCAGCATGTTCGCGGTCTAATGACTGCAACAAATAAAACAAGAAAAACAAAAATGAATTATATCACAGAAGTGGTTTTGATCAAGCTTAAAAAGAAATTCTTGGTTCCATACAGCCATCTAAAAATTCTTCAAGGTGGCGCCCCAGGATGGTTGGCCACAGTCTAATTAACTGCAACAAGTTTTTAAAAATTCTGGGGTTCATACATTCAACTAAAAATTCTAAACACAAAAAAATAACCGCAAAAATATAACCATGGAGCTTTTGTCCTAGGGGGCTTTTGTCCGGACCCCACATGTGAAAGAGATTATTAACTGTTATACATGTATACATCAATTTATTCATTCCAAGGTGTGAATCATCCCGTGGTTCCTTATATATATTTCATGCGGCAAATTGCTATACATACACTCAGGAAATATGCAAGAAGTGTTTCATGCTTTGACCTTCCACTCTTCTATGGAAAGGAATAAGGAGAGAAAACAGATGGAGAGCTTGCAGTTATTCTTTTACTTGTTTCAAGCGTTTGACTGCAGCCATGCTGGAGCACCACCTTGAAGGGCTTTTAAGTCAAACAAATTGACCCGAGGACATATATCTTAAGCCTAGTACTTATTTTATCGGTCTCTTTTTCCGAACTACTAAATTACGGGAATGTAAACAAACCAGCACCAGTTGTCAAGCGGTGATGGGGGACAAACACAGACACAAAGACACACACACACAGATATATACATACATATATACTAGCTTACAAGACACACTCCGTGCGGACTTTCGAGATAGTACCTCTGGTAGTCTAATTGGGTCTGTAGCCCAAAACCAAAGAGCGCAATAATGATAAAGCATTTATTAGTACCCTACCAATATAGCATTACTTTAAATTCAGTTTAAATGAAAAACTTGGAAGTTCACAAATTATGGATGTTCTTTATAAAATTTGAATAGAAGTGTAGTGGCTTTATGCAGGCATGGCGGCGATTCGATCCTCGATAACTAAATTGCACTTAACAGTTCAACAGTGCTTTTCTCACAGTAAAACAATAGTTTTTCTGTGAATGACAGCAGTTACATTTGCCAAATGCCTTCACTAAGCAGAATAATGTCTTTGCCACTTGACGCGTCTAACCTCTTCTAGGCCACCAAAAACTAGAATAGAGATAACAGGTTGCCAATGAAATTCATTGTTCTCAACAATATGTCTCTCCTTCTAACTAGTTTGGATAATTATAAATACTAAAACCCCGTAGGAAAAAGTTAGTTGGCAAAAAGATGGCACAGAGGCGACCACAGGCAGAATCCAGTTAGTGAGAGCAACAGTTAGTGAACCGAGACCAACTAAAGTCATGGCCACAAGCAGGCAACCACTAAAGACAAATGGCCAGGAGAAAGGTTACAATCAGCGACTATGAGACACAACTTCCCTCGACTCTAACTTTCACTAGCTCATTTTCTTTTCTCTTACAACTTCATTCTATCTCTATCTGTGGATTACTACTACAAGAATATGTACACACATACTGGCCGAAATTAACTCATTTTATCTCGCATGTTTTTCCATTTACTAATTATACAAACCAACCCATCGTGGTTTTGGATATATACAAAGTAACGGTAAATAAATATTTCTTTACAACTTCGTTCACTGCTCTTCTTCCATCTTGCACATCTGTAACAGCAACACCCGATACAATCACTAACTGCCGATTCCAACATATATCAATGCAAACCATTACACTGGCAACCAACACCTGAACAACAACCGTTACAATTGGTGACCCTCGACTGCAATGAAGAACTAACCATTACAATTTGGTGTCCCCGACTGTTCTTCGTTCATCTTCCAAATGGCAAACAATGAATATCATTACCGCGACAAATGGTCACCCTGACTAGAAAGAACTACTTACCTTCTGATGTGACAAGAGCTGTTGCATATTGTTACAACTACTATAACAGGCATCGTTACAATTATTGACCACAGACTCCCATCTAAATAACCGTTACAGAAGGTATATTTTTCTTTTATTTCAGTCATTTGACTGCAGCCATGCTGGAGCACCACCTTTAGTCGAACAAATCAACCCCAGCACTTATTCTTTGTAAGCCTAGTACTTATTCATCGGTCTCTTTTGCTGAACAGCTAAGTTACGATGACGTAACCATGCCAACATCGGCTGTCAAGCGATGGTGAGAGGGACACAGACACACATATATATACATACGACAGGCTTCTTTCAGTTTCCGCCTACCAAATCCACTCCTAAGGCTTTGGTCGGCCTGAGGCTATAGTAGAATATACTTGCCCAAGGTACCATGCAGTGGGACTGAATCTGGAACCATGTGGTTGGGAAGCAAGCTTCTTACCACACAGTCACTCCTGCACAATTTTTTTGAAGTTGTTGGTTATAGAATATGACAGTCTTAAATAGTTTAATTAGTTTATGATACTTGTGATTATGGTAGAAGTGTTTATCGAGTATTCTGAAAAAGAAATTTGGCAACTGGTGTGGAGACTTGTATGTTGAAGTTTCCTTTTTCTGTTCTTACATTTTATTTATTTTGGTGTGGTGTTTGTTATTTTACTTTTTCCTTATAACCACTATTACTGAGAACTTCGTTATAAGGAGCTACTTTTTTGAGTATTTTCTCATTAGAAGAAAATCTAAGAGATATGTTCCTAATTAGACTTTTAATTATGCTTTTGGGATGGTTAGATTGTCTCTGAATATACTGGATTTTGCTGTCTTTCTAGTAGGCATTGTAGATGCTGAATTCTTGAGTCAAGTGAAACATCAAGGCAATTGGCAAATTTTAGTTGTGTCCTACAGTAATGAAAAAGCCAAAATTTTTCAAGAGAAGATAGTTATTTCCCAAAAATATCAGTTTTAGACCATATATATATATATATATATATGTACACACACACACATATATATATATGCACACACACATATATACATATACATACACACACACATATATATATATAGATATATATATAAATACACACACACACACACATATATATATATATATATATATATATATATATATATATATATATATATATATATATATATATATATATATATGTATATATGTATATAAATGATGAGCTTCTTTCAGTTTCCACCTACCACTCGCAAACCTTCATTCAACCTATGGCTATAGTCAAAGACACTTGCCAGCGGTACCATATTATGAGATTAAACCTGCAATTCTTAACTACATGGCCATATAGAACATAAAATAATACTAAATAAGAACTTAATTCTTGCCTAATAACTGCCACTAGCTTAATATTAAATTCTACAGATAATTATGAGAGAAGTGGGGAGAGAGAAGTTTAAATGTAGAAGCCTTGTACATACATATAAATTTTTGTAATTAGGGATACTTCAGTTCTTTTTGCATAAAGTCTCATTTGTGTTTTTACAATAAACCCGACATGCTGTGTAAAGTAGTTGGTAACGGAGTGTATCCAGTTGTAGAAAACACCAAAATGTGAACAGCTGTATGGTAAGTAGCTTGCTTACGAACCACATGGTTCAGGGTTCAGTCCCACTACATGGCACCTTGGGTAAGTGTCTTCTACTATAGCTTCGGGCCGACCAAAGCCTTGTTAGTGGATTTGGTAGACAGAAACTGAAAGAAGCCCGTCGTATATATGTATATATATTTATATGTTTGTGTGTCTGTGTTTGTCCCCCTAACATCGCTTGACAACCAATGCTGGTGTGTTTATGTCCCCCGTAACTTAGCGGTTCGGCAAAAAGAGCCCGATAGAATAAGTATTAGGCTTACAAAGAATAAGTCCTGGGGTCAATTTGCTCGACTAAAGGCGGTGCTCCAGCATGGCCACAGTCAAATGACTGAAACAAGTAAAAGAGTATACAAGCAAGTAGAAGGACTCTATAAGTCACAGAGCAACCTACAGATTTAAAAGGACAGTATTCCTGAATAAGAACAGAGATAGAACTAGAAGTGACCCTTTAGTTCTTCCTGAATGCTACGAGCATGATAAAACACGCCTAGTCTACAAGTAAAGCATACACAACTCAAAAGTTAATCAGTTATTTTCTATTGATGTGTATGCAAAAATGATGGAAGCTGACAAAACTTCAATTAATGCCAGTAAGGAAAAAAAAAACATTACACAAATGAACACATAATGAACAAAAGCAATAAACAATGGAATATTGTTTAAAACATTTGCACTGTGTTTTAAACAACCAACAGCAACACAAAACAAAAAATAAGTAAAGCAAAAACTGGGGGATTTTTTAATGATTTTTAATGAGAAAATATGTAGATTTATTTACTTGTACACACAAGTATTTCTAACTCATGGCATTTTTTTAACAAAAAAGGAAAGAAAAAAAGAAAAAATATATTTTTTTATTAGAAAAAATGTCATTTTTTTTTTATGGAAAGGGATATTGCTGTGTGAACTGGACAATATTTCTGATTTACATTTCAGTATTGTCACAGTATTTCAGAAGAAATTAAATTATAGAATGTAAAGAAAATTTTTAACATTGTGCATATGCAGGTGCATATTTAGGTTAGCAATTATTTAAGGTTTCAGAAGGAAGTGATGAATTCATAATTTAATATCCCATTTTCCTATTTCTCTTAAAACATCACCAATATTCAATTAAAATTTACTCCTTGCCAATATTGTCTTTTTTTCTTTTAAATAAATTTCTTTTATTTTACAATTTTCTCTTTAGCTCTAAGTCTTTTCTCATATAACTATTTAGTCAAATCCTTCACTCACTAAAATATCTTCTTTAATCCTCCTCTAACCATTCTCTTGCTTTAATGCCATTTCTATCCAGCCTCTGCTAATCTCTTCCATGCACATCCCTGTTCATCACATACATAGGTTTCACACTATATGCTTATATAAGTCATGGATTGGCAGTATGAGTCACCTCCAATTTAGTTCAGGTATGTGATGTTGATAAGCCACAAAATTGACGAAACAGATGTCCAACACTCCTGAATGAAGTCCAGGGCGAGTTGTTTTGCCTGTCCATGACTCACAGGTGTTTTAACACCTGGCTCATCACAGCCTACCAGCAAATATATATAACATATACATTAAGTATATGTGATCAATAATGTTTTTCGCACCAGTGCTGCTTCTATTTCATATTTGAATAAATATATACATACACACACACACATATATATAATGTATATATAATTTATATAAGGGCATTACTATACAATAACGTTATTGTATAGTAATGCCCTTATATAAATTAAATATATTTATAGGGATAAAAGATGTTTTTTTTTCCTCCCTTATGAGGTTTTTTCATGCTAACTACTTGATAAATTCTTATAAAGACTTTATCCTCTTATTGAATTATAATGTACATATATATATATATATAAGCATTTGTGTTGCCTTATATACTGTTATCTAACCCTTTTTTATTACTTTTGGCCTAACTTCTCTAACTGAAGCTTAGAGGATCTTGTACCAACTTTAAAACGAATACTAGTATACAGATCAGTAAAATCAAATTACATGTTGTTCAGTCAGCAGTTTTATAACAAGGAGAAAACTTCAGTCAGTTTGTCTGATCAACACTAATACAAAATTGGAGATTAACAAATAAAGATAACCTTCCATTCAGGATTTGCAAGCACCAACTCCTTGCTAGACAGAGTTAGTCATACAATAATGACAATTCATTTTTTAAAAATTACCTCGAAGTGACCACACATATTTCTCTGATTAGCAGCTGGATTACATAATTATTTATCAATTCTTGGCCATGCTTTATTAACTAATTTATTACCTGTTATGGTCTTCATCTTAAGATATTTTGCCCTATCAACAGAAACATATCAGTTCAATGAAATATTGAATACATTTTGAAGGCAGTGCCCCAGCATGGCCATAGTCCAAAGACTGAAACCTAGTAAAAGGATAAAATACATACATATACATAATATGTATAAGTAACAACAAAAAGACTTATGATATTGTTTATAAAAAGTTTTTTCCTTGCTTTATCTTATTTTTTTGTTATAAATTTCAATAAATTTGAATATTGGAACAGGACACAGATGCAAAATTTACACTTTTATTTTTCCATTGGTCCCAATATTGATATGATGACATTCACACAGTTTACATTGGTGATTTTTGGAAATAAAACCAAATGTTACAATCTCAAATAGTACAAAAAAAAAAGAGAGAAAAAGAAAAACAAATGAAAATATGGAAAGGTGACATTCAATTTTTGTCATTTTATTAGACTACATAGTAGTCAAGAACATATACATATATATATATATATATATACACACACACACAGCTTACATATATATACACATATGCACACTGCATATACATATATATATACATACACATACATACATACACTGCATATACATGCATACATATATATATATATATATATATATATATATATATATATATATATATATGCAATATATTTAAATAGATGTTAAAAAACCACCTTCAAGGATGGAAAACATCCAATGAATCCATTCTCTGGATTTTAATTTATGTATATATAATATATATATATATATATATATATACACACACACACACGCAGTTGCCATATTTCATTCCATATCGGCTGCCTCTGATGAGTGTAGTGTTATATAATTGGATTTTTATCTAACACTCTATTGTACTCCTAGCACGAAACCAATTGGTAAGATCAGCCATGATGGATATATAATACTGTACACTTCGGATAATATATATATATATATATATATATATATATATATATATATATACACATACACACACACACACACACACACCATACATATACACACTCCACATCATATACATATATGTACATGCACATTATATATATATATATTATATAAAATTAAGAAACACAGTCATATCTATGTAACACTGTGTGCCTTTTTATTTCGGTGATATCACACAAATGTGTTATCAAATAAATAAATAAAATCTTTCATTCATTTTTTTTTACCATTGTATTTAAAAACTGATTTCACCAATTTCCACCAATTAGTTACGAAATTTATTTCCTCAGAAAAAAAAAAAAAAACTGAATGCTTTCTTTTCTCGATATGCCATTAATTAAAAAAATAAAAGAAAACAATTTCATGATATGCTTTTCGTGTGTGTATGTTTTGGCTTCCATTCTAATAAAGAATGAAAATATGTTTATCTTTCGATTCCTTAACTCTTTTTCTTTACTTAATTTAATTTATGTCATGTCTTATTGAAAAGAAATCTATATTAAATATAAAAACAGAAAAAAAAAATAATAATATATACTTTTTCTTAAAAATTGAGCAAACACTGCTAAGAAAACAAAAGGGAATTACTTGAAAAAAAAAAAATATCAGATAAATACTAATTTTAAATTCTGCGAATAAAAGCTTTTTCTTCATAAAGAATGAGAGATCAACCAGAAAATAATATTCAATAATATTAAGGTGATTTGGCTGTTGTCATTTATATGAGTTTACAACAGATTTCAATGACGTTAAGAATAACAATGGAACAGCAGTACTAACCAGGTACCTAAAAACAGCTGCGCAAAAGTTGGCTTGTTACTCTAGAATTACTTGTCTCCAACATGGTACAGCAGAAATTTTCTGACATCAGTGATTGATATGTTCGCTGTTGTTTCTTAGTTAAACATTTTAAATAGATTCAGAGACTCGCATATATATATATATATATATATATATACACACTGCCAAACATTCTGACCAAGTAAGCTGATATGCAATGTCATGCAACTGTTATCTGGATGGCTTCAGGATCGGCTCATCTTTCTTAGGATGGAATACAGACTAAGACAGCTGCCAACAAGACCAAACAATGCAATAAACACATTCTTGATTATTACTTTAACAGACAATTTTTTCCACCAGAGAGACAATTCAAAGATGCAGGGCAGGATAAACAAGAGAAGCGTCCCTCCAATTGAACCTGAATAGAGATACAAAAAAAAGGAAATATTATTGAATATTTTTTGTTTTCCTGTTTTTGTAAGAATGTTATGAAGTATCTGAAATTAAAAGAAGTAAATGGTTGAAATTGGTAGTGAAATACAAAATAATTGATGTCCTATGTAAATAAGTCCCAATGTCCAAAGTTGGAAATGAAAAAAGCCATGCCATAGACTGAATAAATAAATCAATTTCCAATAGAATCCAATTATTTATTGTTACACACACGCATGAACAAAGATTTATTTATTTAGCTACATGTTTTGGTGAGTCTTCAATTGCTTTATTTCTAATTATTATGTATATTGCTGAAAACATTCAAGACTTCATAATATATGTATGTATGTATTGGCATAAAAAAGTTCTTAAAAACAGTAACATAAACAATACAACAGGTTTTCATGTTGTTACATCACTCAAAGTAAATACACACACACACATCTCTCTCTCTCCTTCATCATCATCATCATCGTTTAACGTCCGCTTTCCATGCTAGCATGGGTTGGACGATTTGACTGAGGACTGGTGAAACCGGATGGCAACACCAGGCTCCAATCTAATTTGGCAGAGTTTCTACAGCTGGATGCCCTTCCTAACGCCAACCACTCAGAGAGTGTGGTGGGTGCTTTTACGTGTCACCCGCACGAAAACGGCCATGCTCGAAATGGTGTCTTATGTGCCACCCGCACAAGAGCATGTGTGTATACATAACACACACCACAAACACGGTTGCATGGTTAAGAAGTTTGCTTCCCAACTACAATGATTCGGGTTCAGTTCCACTGCGTGGCACCTTGATCAAGTATCCCCCACAATGGTCCCAGGTTAAACAAAACCTTGTGGATTGAGGAGACAGAAACTGAAAGAAGCTTGTCGCATATATGTGAGTGAATGCATGTTTCTGCTTCCTCATCTTAATATTGTGTGATAGTTGTAAACAAGTGTCACCATCATTTTCTTTATGTTGCTAATTTGCTAATACTATTAACAAAGGATTATATATTAGATCCAAATGATTATGATGTATTTGTATCTGTAGAACTGCTGTTGAATGGAAGTTTAAAAAATACAGCATTATGACTAAGATTAGACTGTATAAAAGTAATGCCGAATTTGTCCTTACATATAGTCTCTTTATCTCCTACACCCCATACAACCTTGCAACCCACCTCCCAACTTCTGCTCACCTCATGCCTTGAAAGACCACCTGGACACCTCATCTTTGCTGTTCGTATTGATGATTTTCTCATACCCCTATGAAATGTGAGTAACCATGCAGCTCTTCTACAAGAACCTGTTCAGTTCTGACCCCATTTTCTCTCATAATTTTAAATCTGACTTCCCAATCCTTTGGGGGTCATAGTCTTGCAAGCTGCATGACAACCTCAATATTGGCATGAAAAAGCAAAAAACACCCAGTACACGATGTAAAGTGGTTGGCATTAGGAAGGACATCCAACCATAGAAACCATGCCAAAGTAGACATCGGAGCACAATATAGTTGTTGGATTAAACGGATCTGTTGAACCATCCGATGGAACATAGACATTACATGAGGATTATGATGTTATTCAAATTCATTAACATTTTCTATACATCACTGTAATTTAATAATGTAATTTCCACATTATACTTCATTAATATTCATTACTAAATACTTTTGAGGTGTCAAACAAGTCTTTCTCAACTAACAAACCTATGAAGGCCAATGCACCAAACAAATCAATACCAAGAGATTTCGAGATAATTCTTTATTCATGCAAACATGCTTTTGTCTCTCTTAAGTTAATATTTCTTTATTTAGTATAAATTCCCAAATTACATTTCTTTCATTAACAGTCACTAACACTTAAAGATGTCAAGTAAATATGTGCTGCCATCAGCTCCCAAGACTACAAAACTCAAGAAACGTAGCTTTATGTTAGCAGGTTTCTTGCAAAAGGTGGGCTACATGACAACCCATATTATAGAAGAGAGGGTGGGAAGTAATTAGGGTGAAGCAAGGAAGAGATGAAAAAAGTGGTGAAGAGGTGTCTAGGTGAACCTCAAGTTATGAGGTGAGTAGAAGTGAATGGAAGCAGAAGAACTGGGAGTATAGGTGGGTAAAGTTTGCAAATGTGTAAGGTGGGAGATGGGGGAATAAAGATTGGGGTGAATATGATGAATGAAGAACAGGGAGTGAATAACAAGTAGGGAAGAATAGGTTTCAGGTGCAAAGATTGGATAGGTTTCACTTCCCAACTATGTGGCTTCAGGTTCAGTCCTACTGTGTGCTACCTAGAGCAAGTGTCTTCTAGTAACCATGGATTTGTAACTAGAAATGGAAAGAAGTCTGTTGTGGTGAGACAGGAATAGACACCCCCATACAGGAATAGACGGAACCACTACATATAAATAGTAGTGGTCTGATGTAGTTGGCAGTTCATAATTTGGTCTTTGAAGTTCAGGTACAGTTTACAGTTCAAGTTAGTGTGTTGGAAATATTGATTGTTATAATACTGTTACAGTGTATTCTTTATCTATCATCAACAATATCAACTGTACTATGATACTGGAGGCATAAAGATATAACAAATTTCTTCATGTATGTGCATGTGTGTGTGTGTGTGAGTTTGCACATCACTCATCTTAATGTGTTTGCTGCCAGTAAAATCCTACATCATGTGGAGAGAGACAGGAAGCATGAGAAAAAACTGGTCTTCACAGAAAAACCATGCCTTGGTCTGCCCTGCTTTATTCTGACTAACAGAGACCTTAAACACACATACTCATATTCTTTTAATCTTTATTCTTTCACTTGTTTCAGTCATTTGTCTGATAGGAGAACAAACACAGACAGACACACACAAACATATATATATATATATATATATATATATATATATATATATATATATATATATACTAGCAGAAATACCCGGCTTTGCCCGGGTTAAAGAGAATAATGAAATCTAAAAACGCCGTCTAGACTACGCAACCCTCAACTGTTAGTAGCTACGATACCATATTTCTACATTAATAACTCTCCAATCCATGCCAGCGTGGAACATAGACATTAAGTGGAATGCCAGTCTCTCATCTAGGAGGGCCTTGAAATCAATGTTACCAACTGGGGACTATGTGTGTCGTAGTGATAATAAAAAGACCCAAAGGAGGTCTGCAACGAAATAATTTTACTCAACACTTTGCAAGTGAATCAGTGGAGGCAAAGATGCGTCTCATTTACTTGACAATTTATGCACCACATTGCAGAAATCACAATGAAAGTATATCTGAAAGGGTAGTCTTACACTGTTGTACCGTTGAATTACAAATAATGCTCATCTGTTATGTTCGGGTTAAAATTTCATCAACATCAAAAATATATGAATTTTCATGGGAGTTATGGCCGTTATACATAGAATATAATTTCCAAATTTCATAAAGATCCGTTCAGTACTTTTGACGTAGTTTTGGATAAGAAAACAAATGACTAATGTGTGTGTTTGTGTGCATGTGTTTGTGTGTGATGGGTGTATATATGTATAGATATCTGTATGCATGTATATATATGTATATATGTGTACATATTACATGTACATCTATATATATATATACATCTGAGTGGTTGGCGTTAGGAAGGGCATCCAGCTGTAGAAACTCTGCCAAATCAGACTGGAGCCTGGTGTTGCCATCCGGTTTCACCAGTCCTCAGTCAAATCATCCAACCCATGCTAGCATGGAAAGCGGACGTTAAACGATGATGATGATCTACACATGTGTATACATATACATGTATGCATATAGATCTATATCTATATATATATATCTATGCATATACGTGTACATATACATGTATATGTATACATATCCATCTCTTTCTCTCTCTCTGAAAGTATCGAAATGTGATTGTTTCAGTTAGTGGAATAACGTGTACATATACATCTATATGTATACATATACATCTCTCTCTCTCTCTCTCTGAAAGTATCTGTCATTACAGTATCGAAATGTGATTGTTTCAGTTAGTAGAATAGTTTCATTTTTAAAGTGAAAGTATTTGACATGAGTGTTTTTGTTTCACTTTTGACACGCAATACTTAAATAGTGGAGGAGATATTATGTTGCTGTGGGCTCGAACTCTGGAAGGAGTTAAAATTCTTTTTTGACTAAAACACAACTGGAACCCTAAGTAAGGCATCTGTAAAATTTGAATGAAATTGGTTGTGTAGTTCTCGAGTTTTAGGGATTCACACAGACAGACAGACAGACAGACACACATTCTCATTTATATATATATATATATATATATATATATATATATATATAATACAAAGAATATATATGCATATCTGCGCCGTGAGGACCAAAGACTTGAGGTATTTCGTGTTGCAAGACAGTGTAGGAGAGAGAATAGTGATGTTGTAGGAGAGAAATGTGTTCGCATGGATGATGGTACGCTTGCACTAAATGAGGATGCAAAGAAAGAGGTCTGGAGATGCCACTACGATAGATTGCTTAATAAAGAGAATGAATGGGAGGAAGAGAGCCTGCCGTATGTCGACCCAATAGAGGGACCAGCTATCCGAGTTGATAGTACCAGGGTAGATAAAGCAATTAAGAGTATGAAGACCGGGAAAGCCCCCGGCCCATCAGGAATCACTGCAGAGATGCTCAAAATATCTGGCAGTGTTGGCTATAGCCTAGTCACCCGTATTACGAACCAGGTGATACACGAAGGAGTCATACCCAATGACTGGTGTAGCAGCATCATAGTCAACTGCTACAAAGGTAAAGGTGACGCTTTAGATACAAATAATTACAGAGGCATCAAGCTGTTAGATCAAGTTATGAAAGTTACAGAGAGGGTCATAGCCCAACTAATTAGGGAGCGAATCAATTTAGATGAGATGCAGTTCGGGGTCGTGCCAGGTCAAAGCACTACTGATGCCTTATTTCTAGTGAGACAGCTGCAGGAGAAATACCTAGCTAAGGATAAACCTCTGTACCTGGCTTTCGTTGACATGGAGAAAGCCTTTGACAGGGTCCCCCGATCCCTTATCTGGTGGTCAATGAGGAAACTTGGGATAGAAGAATGGTTAGTGAGAGCTGTGCGAGCCATGTACAGAGATCCTGCCAGTAAGGTGAGGGTTGGAAATGAGTACAGCAATGAATTCCGGGTAGAGGTAGGGGTCCACCAAGGTTCCGTCCTCAGCCCCCTCTTATTTATCATAGTCCTCCAGGCAATCACAGAGGAGTTCAAGACAGGTTGCCCCTGGGAGCTCCTCTATGCTGATGACCTTGCCCTAATTGCGGAGTCACTATCAGAACTAGAGGAGAAGTTTCAGGTGTGGAAGCAAGGTCTAGAATTGAAGGGCCTTAGAGTCAACCTAGCTAAAACCAAAATCCTAATAAGTAGGAAGGTAGATAAAACACAAAGCCCTTCAGGTAGATAGCCCTGCTCAGTATGTAGAAAAGGAGTAGGTAGTAACTCTATAAGAAGTACCCAGTGCAAGCTATGGACACATAAGAGGTGCAGCAACATCAAAGGCAGGTTAACTAGCAAGTTAGTTTTTGTTTGTGGCAGATGTTCAGGTGCAATAAAGACTGTAAACAAACAGGAAACAACTTCTATCTCATTCCAGGGTGAAAAACTAGAGGTAGTTGATAGCTTCCGCTATCTGGGCGACCAAGTTAGTAGTGGGGGTGGGTGCGCTGAAAGTGTAGCTGCTAGAATAAGAATAGCCTGGGCAAAGTTTAGAGAGCTCTTACCCCTGCTGGCGACAAAGGGACTCTCACTCAGAGTAAAAGGCAGACTGTATGACGCATGCGTACGAACAGCCATGCTACATGACAGTGAAACATGGGCTGTAACTGCTGAGGACATATGTAAGCTCGCAAGGAATGAAGCCAGTATGCTCCGTTGGATGTGTAATGTCAATGTGAATACCCGTCAGAGTGTAAGTATCTTGAGAGAAAAGCTGAACATTAGAAGCATCAGTTGTGGTGTGCAAGAGAGATGATTGCGCTGGTATGGACATGTGGTGAGAATGGATGAGGATAGCTGCATGAAAAGGTGCCACACCCTAACAGTTGAGGGAACCCGTGGAAGAGGTAGGCCCAGGAAGACCTGGGCTGAGGTGGTGAGGCAAGACCTTCGTACATTGGGCCTCACCGAGGCGATGACTACTGACCGAGACCTTTGGAAATGTGCTGTGCGTGAGAAGACCCGGCAAGCCAAGTAAGATCGTTGCCAGTGCCCCTGGACTGGCTCTTGTGCGGGTGGCACATGAGATGCACCATTTTGAGAGTGGCCGTTGCCAGTACCGCCTGACTGGCTCCCGTAGAATTTTCGAGTGAGATCGTTGCCAGTGCCCCTGGACTGGCTTGTGCGGGTGGCACATAAAAGACACCATTTCGAGCGTGGCCGTTTTCATGCGGGTGACACGTAAAAGCACCCACTACACTCTCTGAGTGGTTGGCGTTAGGAAGGGCATCCAGCTGTAGAAACTCTGCCAAATTAGATTGGAGCCTGGTGTTGCCATCCGGTTTCACCAGTCCTCAGTCAAATCGTCCAACCCATGCTAGCATGGAAAGCTGACGTTAAACGATGATGATGATGATGATGATGATGATATACACACATATATGTACATACTTACATCTACATGTGTATATAGATGCATATCAGGGTACAGGACGTTAGAACAATGAGCTACAGACAATGGAACGAACACATAGGAAAACAGATAGCCACTTGGAATTAATCCTTCGTCAGCTGCCTCTATTCTAACTAGACGTTTCGAAGATATATATATATATATATATATATATATGACAGGTTTCTTTCAGTTTCCATCTACCAAATCCACTCACAAGGCTTTGGTTGACCCAAGACTATAGTAGAACGCACACAGACACACACACACACACACACACACACACACACACGCCTTTCCCTCATTTTAGTCACTGGACTGCAGTCATGCAGTATATATGTATATATATATATATATATATATATATATATATATATATATATATATATATATATATATATATATATACATACATATTAACAGACATACACACACACATCCAATTATTTTAAAATAAAAAACATCTAACACAAACTTTTAAGATTCTATGGATACTTACAGCTAGAAGACAAAAAGTTCAACAGAAATTACTGATATAACATAGTTCTCACAAAAAGAAGGAAAAATAAACAAAAAAAAAAACTCACCTAAAATAGCTGTTAAGTATGCAAAGTGGTGTTGAAAGAGAATACCAAAACCAATAGTTGATGTAATGACGGAGATTCTAACACCATGTCTTTTCCAAGAAGGAACCTGTACAAAATGATACGGAAGACAGATTTAAATACTTTTTCTCATGAATTCTATTTGCTTTAATTTTCTAATCATTCAGCTCTGATGGATTATCAAGATCATTATTATCATAATTATTTAATGTTGCCTTTACAATGCTTTCATGAGTCAAATGGAAATTTTGTTGAGGCAGGTTTTTTTTTATAGCCAGATACCCTTCTTGCCACCTGTTTGCAAGCAAGGTAATATTTCCCATGACGAGGGAGGCAAGCTGGCAGAATCGTTAGCACACCAGGCAAAATGCATAGCGGCATTTTGTTTGTTTCCATGTTCTGAGTTTAAATTCTACCAAGGTCGACTTTGCCTTTTCATCCAATCAAGGTTGATAAAGTAAGTATTAGTTGAGCAATGGAGTTGACGTAATCGATTTATCCCCTTCTCTGAAATTTCTGGTCTTGTGCCAAAATTTGAAACCAATTTATTTCCTATGACCAGACATTTTTTTTTTTTCATGGGAGACAGGAAACGATCACCATCACTTGTATAATGGTAATACTCATTTATAATCATCAAAGGGCACCTGTGAATCATCATAAATTGTAGTCGTGGTTGTTACCAGTGTCATGTAAATGGCACCTATGCAATGTAGTTGTGGTCATGCCGGTGCCATGTAAATGGAACCCATGCATTGTAGTCATGGTCATTGCTGGTGCCATGTAAATGGCACTCATGTCAGTGTCATATGAAAGCATCCATTACACTTCTGGAATAGTTGGCATAAGGAAAGGTATCCAGCCATAGAAACCATGCCAAATCAGACTGGAACCTGGTGCAGCTCTCTGGCTTATCAGCAAGCATGGAGAGTGGACGTTAAATGATGATGATGATGATTACATGATGCCAAGACAAGGAAAACGCTTAAGAGTCAAGTTACAATGGTTGTAGTTTTCAGAAGCAATTTGAAAAGTTCTTCTCCCTTATGACATATAATGTAGTCATTTGGTTTGGACATAAGCATGTGAACACCATTCTGGATGCTTCTTTCTTATCACACTGCTATATGATCTAGGAACAAAAATGCAAATAGACAAGATTTCCTCATGAGAAAGAAAGTTTCAATAACCTTTAAGGCTGTCCAAAGCTTTGAGTGGATTTGGTAGATTGAAACTGTAAGAAACCCGTCGTGTGTGTGCGTGTGTGTTACAGTATTTTTGCCTTGACATTGCAAGATAAATGGAAAATAAAAGTTTCCATCATGCAAGTGATGTTGTTCACTCCAAATCTTCTGTGAAAAATGTCAGATAACGAGGAAATATTACCTGACTGGGAAACAAATGAGGGCTGGCAACAGGAAGAACATCTGACCGTACAAAAGTGGACATACAAAAGATAGTGATGATTAACTTCCTTATTTAGCAAGACATACTACGACGAAGTTTCTCCATTGGGCCTCTCTTCTATATAAGTGCAGTGATGGCAGCCCAAATCTTGTATGATTAATGTTAAATGTATAATTGGGCACCCAATACAAATAGAACAGAGACACAGTCTAAGATGATGTTTTTGATGAATAAATTGTTGCAGATTACAACAGAACCCCCCCACCCCAAACAACAAAAAAACAAAAAAAAAACAAAAAAAACTCACTGATGAAGGAATTGGTTTGGTTACAGGTAATGGATAATCCTCTTCAAATGAATCTAGGAGATTTGTGGACATGGTCTCACTGTCAGGTAGTGTTTCTGTAATATGAATACATATATAAATATATCTATGCAAGTGTTTTGTATATGAATATATAATGAATATCGATAAGTTGCTTTTAATAATTAAAAATGAATAAATAAATAAAACTGAGAAGAGAATGCGGTTTAAATAGGGGAGGTAACTCGAAAAAACTACATCAAATATTTTATAGTTACTGCCCTTAGAAATAGCTGCATCGTGAAAAATTAGTCTCACATATGGAATTCAAAATGATGGAATTAATGATAGCAGAAACGAGGAAGATAGTGGTTATAAATGTTATTTCTTTTATGGATATAGCTTGAAAACTGTGTGACACTTCAAATATTGCTTCTGCAAATTAATCAAAAGAACAATGATTTCATTTATTATACAGCATTGTAATGCCTAATTAATTATTCACTAAATAAAACAAGTTTATGATGGACTTTAAAACAAACCAGTTCAAGCAACACACGATTATTTATACACCAGATTTGGGTTCAAAGTATTAAATACTGAGAAGTATTAGAACTGTGGATTAGAGGAATAGTTAGAGTACTACACAAAATGCCTTGTGGCATTTGTTACAGCTCTTAATATTCTAGATCAAATCTCACTGATGAACTTTATCTTTCGTCCGTCCAGGGTTGATAAAAATATAGTACCAGTCAAGTGCTGGGGACAATATAATCGACTAAACCCAACCTCACAAAACTGTTGGTTTTGTGCTTAAGTTAGAAACAATTACCATGAAGTATGATAATGTTTAGGCACTGTTATTCTATATATCACTGGGAGGGAGATGAGTGCTGCTATCTCTAGCAGTTGAGTGTCTATTGTTGATAAGACCAAGGAAGGTCAAAATCACATGATATGGTGGTCTCAGCACTGGAAGTGATGGGGATTTATTTGTCTCCCCGCTAGTAATATGCAGTGGGATTGAACCTATAACCGTATAGTTGGACAGCAAGTTTCTTAACCACACAGCTACGCCTTAGAAAATTAATACATTTACTTGAAGGAGCCTTACATAAAATCTGAAAACATGTAGTTTAAAGCCCAAAGTTCTTTTTTCAAATAGTGTTTAAGTAATACAATCTTTTTTTATGAATATAAATCTATTGAGTATTAAATAAATTAGAGCCAGGTGATATTTTACAGAAATCAAACTCTTATAATAGCATTGAGTTGAATTAACATGGCCTGTCAAAGAGTAAAAATAGTATTAAAAAAATTAAAATTGAAATATCTTTTTAAATTAATATTGCAGATTTTGGTTTCAAGAATGATATTACGAAAAATCAGAAAACTAATCCTTTAGCATTTAAGCCAACCATATCTAGCCCAAATATTCTACCTGTTTTAAGTTCAAATTGTCCAGATCTAACATTTCACACCTACCCTACAATGTCATTTTGAACATAAACAATTTACATCATCGAAATCTCAAGGTTACAGGAGAATGCAGGGTAAATTCAAAACATTTGACAGAATAATCTGAACACTAAAGGGTTAAACAATATCCAAATTGAGAAAATTTTCTGGAACATTCTCTCATCCACAGGTAGAATCAAACAAATGCATTTCAAAACAAGAAAAAAAAAATTATAAATTCTACCTACCTTGCACAAAGACAAAGTTTTCAATCATCTGCAACACAGGATAAATCATTAGAGGATATGTACAGATCACAGCAACAATGAGGCAGGCATTAAGCAAATGCGCACCTAAACCACTATGAATAAGGGACAGGTTGATCAATTGGTTAACATGAGAGCCAAACCGTAAGTAACCAAACAAACCAAGCACCAGCAGAATGAAGCTAACTATCAGTATAGCACCGTTAAGAAATTTAGAGAAATTGTGGCGGTTCCCATCCATACTACTTTCAATTGGAATAATCTGCAAGAAAAAAGAAACAAAAAAATGATTATACATAATGTATGAATTTATTTCAAGCAATATTTTTGCACTGTGGGTATGTTGGTGCAGTGATTAACAGTGAAACAACAAAGTAACATAAGAAAACAAGAATATATTACTATTATATATAAATGTTGACAGGAAGGAAGCCTTGTTGCCAGCTAAAGACATATACTTTCATGGGTCTAAAGAACAATGTACCTAAAAGTGCTTACAATTAACAGTTAAGCAATAAGATTTGAGAATGTGAAATATGTACTTCTACATATCCAATTCTCTTTTGTAGGGGTGGGGTCCTGTTTCCCAATGAAGTGTGTCTTCACAATCCAGAATTTTACAACACCTGAACAGCTGGCTAAAACTTGTATTTGTATATAATTTTGGCATGCTATTCTGTGCTAAATACTGCACTGAATGTTGGTGTTTTGTACAAATGTTTATGTTCTAATGCATATCAGAACATAAACATTTTTATTATGTAAATTCAATGTGTCTCTCCATATTGGCAATTTAATAACAGATTTTAAACAATAATTAGGTGATACTAGTGACTATGAACAGCTCCCTCAATAAGTAGGAAGTTGGGATATCCCTTACAATATTTCGATCCCACCCTATTTTCTGCATTTCAGTAGACCAAAACATCAACTTTTATATTGTGCACCTACAAAAGGCATACAATTAAGGTAGTTTCAGTGACTGTTGTTGTTTAGCATCAAGACTTGACATGGAACTCAACTATTTCTAGCAGGTTGTGTAACCATGAAAGCTTCTTCAATAAGCAGGAAGCTGGGACATCTCTTACAATATTTTGTACCCTTCCTATTTTCTGCATTTCAAATTAAATAGGGTAAAATAATTATGCAGTGAAATTGAATAAGGGTTTTGATATTTTTTTTCTTTTGTGCTAAAATCCTTTAATTACTCATCTGTGAAATATCACACGTTATTCATTTGCTAAAAACCTTCAATTACTCATCTGTGAAATACAACAGATGTTATTCATTAGTCAAGTAGACCAAAACAGTTTTTATATCACACTCCTAAAAAAGGCATATGATTAAAGACTGACCTGGAACTAAATAAGCCCAACTGTTATTACAAGCTGTGTTGCCTCTAATTTTTCTTAACATGTGAGAAGAACTTCTGATGCTTTGAGCCAAAAAAGTTTTAGTCCACAGATTTCAAACTTTAATGTAGTTTATTAAGCACACCATGATCATCAGCTTTGTTTTAACATCCGCTTTTCCATGCATGCATGGTGGGATGGGAATTTTTTTTTTTGAGACAGATTTTTCTATGACTGGATGTAATTTTTTGTTGCAACCCCTCACTTGTTTCCAAGTAAGGTAATATTTTCCTATGAGCAGACATCTTTCCACAGAATACTGGAAATGAAGAACACCACTTGCATGACAGTGTCACTCATTAGCAACTATGAGGCAAGAAGACAGTAATACACACACACACACACATATTGTTGGCACTCGCTTACGACGTCGAGGGTTCCAGTTGATCCGATCAACAGAACAGCCTGCTTGTGAAATTAACGTGCAAGTGGCTGAGCACTCCAGACACGTGTACCCTTAATGTAGTTCTCGGGGATATTCAGCATGACACAGTGTGACAAGGCTGACCCTTTGAATTACAGACACAACAGAAACAGGAAGTAAGAGTGAGAGAAAGTTGTGGTGAAAGAGTACAGCAGGATTCGCCACCATCCCCTGCCGGAGCCTCGTGGAGCTTTAGGAGTTTTCGCTCAATAAACACTCACAACGCCCGGTTTGGTAATCAAAACCGCGATCCTATGACCGCGAGTCCACTGCCCTAACCACTGGGCCATTGCGCCTCCTACACACACATATATATATATATATTTAATTAAACAGAGGACAATTAAATAGAACAAATCTGCTACTGAAACACATGTAGTAATACCCATATAATCCATTCATTTCATTTTGTCACATAAAAAGCAGCCAGCACACCCTGTAAAGTGATTGGTGCTAGAAAGGGCATCAAGTTATAGAAACAAAACCAAATCAGACTGGAACTTGCCAGCTCTGGTCAAACTGTCTAACCCATGCCAGCATGGAAAACGTACTAAAGGGTGACGATGATGATCACACACACACACACACACAGGATGGGCTTCTTTCAGTTTCTATCTATCAAATTGACTCACAAGGTTTTGGGTGACCCAGGGTTATAGAAGAAGACACTTGTAAATTAAAATGAATAACAACATTTTGATGTGCACAACAGCAATACAACAATCGTGTAATGGCACAAACAGAGTTTAGAGGGAATGCTGAATACATGCTTTAGCCAGGAGCATCAGTAGTCTATCCAGTGGAGTAGTAACCTTATTAAGTATTATATTTCATTAGCTACTATGTCATTCAAATAATGAATTACTTAGCCCATGAACATTTAAACTGGTTATCTCAGGCCCAAATATTTTGCCTGTTTTATGTTCAAACTGACCAGCTCTGGCCTCTCATACATACCTACAATGTCAATCTAAAAATAAACAATCACATCATTGAAATCTTAGTGTTGTGAGATTGTTGTTGTTGTTTGCACTCCGTCGCTTACGACATCGAGGGTTCCAGTTGATCCGATCAATAGAACAGCCTGCTCCTGAAATTAACGTGCAAGTGGATGAGCACTCCACAGACACATGTACCCTTAACGTAGTTCTCGGGGGATATTCAGCGTGACACAGTGTGACAAGGCTGACCCTTTGAATTACAGGCACAACAGAAACAGGAAGTAAGAGTGAGAGAAAGTTGTGGTGAAAGAGTACAGCAGGGTTCGCCACCATCCCCTGCTGGAGCCTTGTGGAGCTTTTAGGTGTTTTCACTCAATAAACACTCACAACGCCCAGTCTGGGAATTGAAACCGCGATCCTATGACCGCGAGTTCGCTGCCCTAACCACTGGGCCATTGCACCTCCACAGTGTTGTGAGATAGTACATGATTAATTCAAAAATAATGTAAATAAATAAGCATCACGTTTGACAGAGTAATTTGAATGCTGAAGGATTAAACATACTCACAGTTCCAATTCCTTCAAAGGCACTAGCTAACAAGCCAAAAAATATCGATGCTTCTGAAGATATTAATTTCAACTCATCACTGAATGAAAATTCTGGATAAAAAAAGAAAAAAAACAAAAGGTCAATAAAATTAACAAAAAAAAGAAACCCTAAGAAACAATACACACTCCCTCTCACCTCTCACCAAAACTGAATAAAGTGATTAATCAAAATAAATAACATTTGTTTTAGAAATTAAAAGAGGAAATAAAGAAAGTTTCTAGAAAGTTTTACAAAAAAACCTTTAAATTTTTATATTTTGGGAGCGAAGATTTCCATTTTCATTTCCTATTTCTGTACTTCAATGCTTCAAGTGAACAACAATGCTTTTATAACATTTGTTTTATTTTTCTTTATCAATGTAATTAGCAAAAATTAAAATAAATAACCCAAACACTTGTAAATTAATTATTTTAAAGTGTTGTTTGACTTTCCATGATTAGAAATATCCAACAATGAATGATCATGTCAACTGCTCTTTATCAAAAAAATTAGGTAAACTGGTGACATATAGCATTAGGTATAATACCAAAACACAAATTACTATATATGCCAGGGTATAAGACACTTTTTTTAATATTCTTAAATGTAACAAAAAATTGCTATGCATCTAATGCAACCATATTACAAACAGGATACGAAGTGCATGAGTGTATAATGAAACATTAACCCTTTAGCACTTAAACCAGCCATATCTGGTCCAAATATTCAACCAGTTTTATGTTCAAACCAGCCAGATCTGTCTTCTCACACCTACCCTACAATGCTAGTCTAAAATTAAACAATCACATTGAAATCTAGAGACAAGATAATGTGATTAGTTCAAAACAATACAAATAAAAACACGTTATATTTGACAAATTAACTTGAATGCTAAAGAGTTAAACTTGCTTAAAGTGTAACTTATACACCCGCAAATATAGAATATTAAGTAAATTTTAACCTAAAACCAACTAATTACTTTATGTTTCAGCAAAATTAAAGACATTGTTTCACAACTAGGCACAGGAGTGGCTGTGTGGTAAGTAGCTTGGTTACCAACCACATGGTTCCGGGTTCAGTCCCACTGTGTGGCACCTTGAGCAAGTGTCTTCTACTATAGTCTTGGGCCGACCAAAGCCTTGTGAGTGGATTTGGTAGACGGAAACTGAAAGAAGCCCGTCGTATATATGTATATGTATATATATATATGTGTGTTTGTGTGTCTGTGTTTGTCCCCCTCAACATTGCTTGACAACCGATGCTGGTATGTTTACGTCCCCGTAACTTAGCGGTTCGGCAAAAGAGCCCGATAGAATAAGTACTAGGCTTACAAGGAATAAGTCGTGGGGTCGATTTGATCGACTAAAAGGCAGTGCTCCAGCATGGTCACAATCAAATGACTGAAACAAGTAAAAGAGTAAAAGAGTAAGCATATTTTTTTTATCAATGATTTCGTCTGGAAAAAAGGACCATACCCATAGCCTTCGTAGGACATTTAAGCTTGGACCAAATTTAATCCTTTAAATTGGCCCTTTCATATGGAAAAATTAGGAACAACTGCACTTAAACTACTTGTTTATACCATCCAGTTTACCAACAACAATGGCTCCTATCATATTTCCAATTAATACAAGTGGAAATGTTTATGTTAGTTAATTCTATGGTTGCATCTTCTATACAGCAATTACATGAAGTACAATATATATTTTAAATAACTATGAAATGCTAAGAAATTAATATAATTAGTTTTACATAAATTCTGCTGTCAAAAAAATACATAATCAAATCCACTTTGATTAATACGTAACTGCTGTTACATAAAAAATAGCATTTTTTTTTTTTTGAAAATCATCATCATTATTTAACATCCGCTAACATTTCAAGATATTTATTTGATAGAAAAATTTAGAATTCTTTTTACGAACATCAACATAATAAAACAGAATTACATACTCTTTTTTTATACTCTTTTACTTGTTTCAGTCATTTGACAGCGGCCATGCTGGAGCACCGCCTTTATAGTCGAACAAATCGACCCCAGAGCTTATTCTTTGTAAGCCTAGTACTTAATTCTTTTGCCGAACCGCTAAGTTACAAGGACGTAAACACACCATCATCGGTTGTCAAGCAATGCTGGGAGGACAAACAGACACACAAACACACACATACATATATATATATATATATATATATATATATATATATATATATATATATATATATATATACATACACATACAAAAATACTTGCATAACACATATGCAAGTATACATACATACGTGTGCACATGTGTGTGTGTGTGTGCAATGTGCACTTGTGTGTCTCTCTCACACACACACACACACACTAAGTACCAGACTTAAAACAAGTACTGGAGGCAATTTGTTTGACTTAATACTTCAAGGCTGCAGTCCAATGAGTGAAACAAATATAATAAAAAGTAAAAAACCAAAATCGTAGCTGTGGCCAGTGCCTCCTGACTGGCTTCCGTTTCAGTGGCACGTAAAATGCATCATCCAAACGTGGCCGATGCCAGTGCCCCCAGACTGGCTCCCATGCTGGTATGAACTATGCCAGGCCCACCTGACTGGCTCCCATGCCAGTAACATGTAAAAAGCACCATCTGAACGTGGTCGATGCCAGGTCCACCTGACTGGCTCCCGTACTGGCGCCACATAAAAAGCATTCTCCGAATGTGAACGATGCCAGGCTTGCCCAACCAGCTCCTGTGCCAGTGGCACGTAAAAAGTACCATCCGAACATGTCTGATGCCAGTGCCCCCCGACTGGCTCCTGTGTCGGCGGCACATAAAAAGCACTATCTGAACATGAACAATGCCAGGCTCGCCTGACTGGCTCCTGTGCCGGTGGCACATAAAAAGCACTATCCAAATGTTGGTGGCATGTAAAAAGCACTATCCGAATGTGAACGATGCCTGACTGACTGATTGATACATAAAAAGCACCCACTACACTCTCAGAGTGGTTGGCATTAGGAAGGGCATCCAGATCAGATTGGAGCCTGGTGCAGCTGCTGGCTCTCCAGACCTCAGTCAAACCTTCCAACCCACGCCAGCATGGAAAACGGACATTGAACGATGATGATGATATATATATATATATGGGCATGGCGTTAGGAAGGGCATCCAGCGGTAGAAACTCTGCCAAATTTAGATTGGAGCCTGGTGTTGCCATCCGGTTTCACCAGTCCTCAGTCAAATCGTCCAACCCATGCTAGCATGGAAAGCGGACGTTAAACGATGATGATGATGATGATGATGATATACACTAGACACAAGTTTCATAAACTACAAAATATAAATATCTACACTACCACACTTGAAACGTACCGGTTATAACTCTTTATCTCAATTTTGAATGTATGTGAATGTACGTGAATGTATATGAAGGCATTTATAGAATGCCCAAACTTATTTCTGCAAATGTGCTAAGCACTGATACTGATCGTAGTTTAATCAATAAGCGTAGGAGTGAGGTAAATGCAGTAAAAATAAGGGGGTCAGTGGGGTCTCATTTCAGCGGCCCTTCAGAAATTGAACCTCCTTACGATACTCCCTGGGAGTTCATGGTAAGAAATTCATTGTCATTGCTATGATTTGGTTGTCAATGCCATGTATTTAGTATAAAATGCAGTAAAAATAGGATGGGGGGGGGGGGTTAGTGGGGCCCCAGGTAGGTGGCCCTTAAAAAAATAGACCCCCTTAGGACATTCCCAGGGATTAGGGAAGTTGCTGGTTTGAGTTTTGTTGTCTTTGCACCAATGGTCTAAGAGAAGTTAATGAACATATAAACATGATGGATAGAGAAACAACACTAAAATTTATGGAGCACTCCGTCAGTTACGATGACGAAGGTCCCGGCTGATACAATCAATGGAACAGCTTGCTCATGAAATTAACGTTTAAGTAGCCAAGCACTCCACAGACACGTGTAACCTTAACCTAGTTCTCAGGGAGATTCAGCGTGACACACAGTGTGACAAGGGCAGCCCTTTGAAATACAAATACAACTCATTTTTGCCAGCTGAGTGGACTGGAGCGACATAAAATAAGGTTATTTCTTTATATTCTTTCTACTTGTTTCAGTCATTTGACTGCAGCCATGCTGGAGCACCGCCTTAAAGGGTGTTAGTCAAAGAAATCGACCCCAGGACTTATTCTTTGTAAGCTTAGTACTTATTCTATCGGTCTATTTTGCTGAACCACTAAGTTATGGATATATCATCATCATCATCATCATCATCGTTTAACGTCCGCTTTCCATGCTAGCATGGGTTGGACGATTTGACTGAGGACTGGTGAAACCGGATTGCAACACCAGGCTCCAATCTAATTTGGCAGAGTTTCTACAGCTGGATGCCCTTCCTAACGCCAGCCACTCAGAGAGTGTAGTGGGTGCTTTTACGTGTCACCCACACGAAAATGGCCACGCTCGAAATGGTGTCTTTTATGTGCCACCCGCACAAGAGCCAGTCCAGGGGCACTGGCAATGATCTCGCTCGAAAACCCTACCAGGCCAGTCAGGCGGTACTGACAACGGTCACGCTCAGGATGGTACATCTTATGTGCTACCCACACAAGAGCCAGTCCAGGGGCCCTGGCAACGATCTCACCTGGCTTGCCAGGTCTTCTCACGCACAGCACATTTCCAAAGGTCTCGGTCAGTAGTCATCGCCTCGGTGAGGCCCAATGTTCGAAGGTCTTGCCTCACCACCTCAGCCCAGGTCTTCCTGGGCCTACCTCTTCCACGGGTTCCCTCAACTGTCAGGGAGTGGCACTTTTTCACGCAGCTATCCTCATTCATTCCCACCACATGTCCAAACCAGCGCAATCGTCTCTCTTGCACACCACAACTGATGCTTCTTATGTTCAGCTTTTCTCTCAAGATACTTACACTCTGAGAGAAAAGCTGAACATAAGAAGCATCAGTTGTGGTGTGCAAGAGAGACGATTGCGCTGGTTTGGACATGTGGTGAGAATGAATGAGGATAGCTGCGTGTATATATATATATATATATATATATATATATATATATATATATACATACACACATACACGAGATATATATATATATATATATATACACACATGACAGGCTTCTTCCAGTTTCCGTCTACCAAATCCATTCACAAGGCTTTGGTCAGCCCAAGGTGTCACACAGTGGTTGGGAAGCAAGCTTCTTACCACACAGCCACATACATACATACAGGCATACAGGTATGGCTGTGTGGTAAGAAGCTTGCTTCCCAACCACATGGTTCCAGGTTTAGTCTACTCTACTTGACACTTTGAGCAAGTGTCTTCTGTAATAGCCTTGGGCCAACCAAAGCCTTCTGAGTGGATTTGGTACATGGAAACTGAAAGAAGTCATCATGTGTGTGTGTGTTTTACTGTCTGTGTAAAAAAATAACCTGAGTATATCTGAAGGTAAACTTGTATCTATTTGCACATCAGAAAATAATACTTTAAAGTATTATTTTGTGATGTACAAATAGATACCATGAGTTCACCTTCAGGCATACTCATTAGGTTATTTTTATGTATTATCTGAAATAGAATACCTGCATATCTATTAATCTCAAAAGCTGAATTATTATTGATTTCTATTATATATTTTGTATATTTCTAGATAAATATATAAATATATGATAAGCAAGAAAGTAAGACCCCACTGTATGATATGCAGATGCATGTAATGGTAAATGGTTGTACCTGATTGATTTGGGAATTCGTTTTCCCAAATTATTTAAATATATATATATATGTATATATATATATATATATATATATATAAAATGTATATGTATATGTGCATGTAACCCTGAACCAACTACCTGATATTATTTTTGCTTACATGCATATGATAACATTGTTTAATATCAAACGAGCAAAAATATTTTAAGCGTCAGAAATTATTCATTAGTGTTAAGCATTGGATTAAAAAACATGAATAATTTGAACAATCTGTAGTCATATTAGTAATAAAAACAATTAAAAAACAAAAAAAAATCATTAAAATTTCAACATTATAAATATTATTCAAAATATATTTGTATTCAAAATGAAAGAAAAGCAAAACAAACATTCTGTTTTAAAATATCTGATGACTCATAGCATTAGTATTCTCATACATGGTTTTTGCGCACTTTATATTACCAGATGTGTTTATATTTATATCAAAATATATTGGTGTCTCACACACACACGCACGTACACACACACACACACACATGTGCATGCACACACACACACACACACATATTTTACTTCTTTTAATCATTAGAGTGTGACCATGCTGGTGCACTGCCTTGAAGAATTTTAGTTGAACAAATCAATCCCAATACTTGCCTTTTTTTTTTTTAATTTTTAAGCCTCAAACTTATTCTATCGATCTCTTTTTCTGAAGCGAAGTTATGGGGACGTAAACACACCAACACTGGTTGTCAAGCGGTGGGTGGAGTGGGAACAAACACACCTATCTATATCCTCCTCATCATCATCCTTTAATATCCAACTTCCATGCTGGCATGGGCTGGATGGTTTGACAGGAGAAAGCCAAGCAGGATCCTGCACCAGACTTCAGTCTGTTTTGGCAGGGTTTTTACAGCTGGATGTCCTTCTTAACACCAACCACCCAGCACACATACATACACAAACACAATGGGCTTCTTTCAGTTTCTGTCTACCAAATCCACTTTCAAAGCTTTGGTCAGCCAAAGGCTATAGTAGAAGACACTTCTCAAAGCATATATAATACTTTTTTTAATTTTTTATTTTTCTCTTTCTGTGTAATGTTTGAAAGATAATCACTGCAAAATTAATCTGACCTACAAGACTTAAGGAAATTAGTGAGAGAGTGGTGATGGTGAAGACAGGGTTGAGAAGTTAAAAAGTTCACTTAGCAGCCATGAAATCACCATGATCTTAGTAATGCTTATTAAGTAGGGCAAGTGTCGTCTGCCATAGAAATGGGCTGACACAAGCCTTGTAAATGCAACTGGATAGACTGAAATCATACCAAGACCTACTGGCTGGACAGTATCAGCACTTAAAACTAGCCAGTGTTGTCATGTATTACTCATTCTCTTTGTGTCTGAAGATTTCATCAAACCTGTATGGAATACACAGCCTCCTACACAGATAGGACACTGTATATGTAGTTCAGTTGACTGAATAACTGGCTGTGTAATAATAAGTTCGTTTCCAACCACATGGCTCCAGGGTTAGCCTCATTGCATTGCAACTTAGGCAAGTGTCTTCAATTATAGCCCTGGGCTGACCAAAATCTTGTGAATAAATTTGGTAGAGAGAAGCTCAAAGAAGCCCATCATATATATGTGTGTGTGTCTTTATGCCTGTGTTTGTTCCTCTCACTACTAGACAACCAGTGTTGGGTTGTTTATGTCCCTGTAACTTAAGCAAAAAGAGACCAACGAAATAAGTACCAGGATTTAACCATTTAGCATACAAACCGGCCATATCCAACCCAAATACTTGACCCGTTTTGTGTCCAAACGAGCCATATCTTGTCTCTCACACCTACTCTATGATGTTATTCCCAAAATATACAATCACATGATCAAAATCTCAAAGCTACAAGACAATGCACGATTAATTCAAAACAATGTGAATACATAAGCATTACATTTGACAATAATCTGCATACTAAAGAGTTAAAAAATGACTACAGGGGTTAATTTGTTTGACTAAACCCATCAAAGCAGTGCTCAAGCATGGTTGCAGTCCAATGACTGAAACAAGTGAAAGATAAAAGATAATCTGTACAATTCCATTTCATTGTTACTAACTTATGATTTATACATTTCAAGGAAGTGGATTATTAATATTTCAGTCAACACATTTCAATGAATGCTGATGTTATGTTGAAACAGTAAAATTATACCTATAATGTATCGATGCTATGCAGCTGAAACAAACGACAAATCAATAAACAGCATGAATGAAATAAGGACCCATTTGCCTTGTCTTCCATAAGTGCACTATTACAAAGTATTACAAATCTGTTATCAGTGTGATAAATAAAACAAAGGCAGGAAAAACTACTGCCAGAGATGCTGTCATTATCCTAACTGGCTCTTTCTTAGCTCACAATACAGTGAGTAAACCTATACCTCTTCTAAACCCACAACATTGAAAGGAGTAAAAGCATCCATGATTTGTAAAAATTAGATATTGATGGCTAACACCAGCTCAAGATATTTTTCTTTTTTTTTTCCTTTAGAGAAAATCACATACTCAAGATTAACCTTTTAACATAGATATTATTCAGTCAAAAGCAATGCTTATTTATTCTCATTGTTTTAAACTAATCATGCATTATCTTGTAGCTTTCAGATTTTGATGAGGTAACTATTAATTTTTAGAATGATATTGCAGGGTTAGTGTTAGAAACCAGATCTAGCCAGTTTGAACATAAAACTGGTAGAATATTTTGGCCAGATAGGGCCAGTTTAAATAGTGAAGGGTTAAGCATTTCTGCAACATATTTCTATTAATTATTTTTGCTGAGTATTTAACATAGTTTTCACAACCTCTTTGCAAGCATCATTTTATTTTCTAAAAAACAGTGCAAAATATTAACCCTTTAGCACTGAGACCAGCTATATCTATTTTATCTGTTTTTGGTTCAAATTGGCCAGATCTGGCTTCTCACACCTACCCTACAATGTTACTCTAAAAATAAACCATCACACAATTGAATTCCTGAAGCTACAAGATCATTTATGATTAATTCAAAACAATGTGAATAAAGAAGCATTACATTTAACAGAATAATATGAATGCTAAAGGGTTAAAAATAAACTGTGTTAAGCATGATAATAAAAATACAAAGACAAATAGATAGACAGACATTAACAAAAAGGATTAACAAATCAGTTTTACTACTTACTTATGAAAAGGAAAATCATGATGGCACCCCAACCAAGAACAATAGATGCATTGGCACAAATACTTATAATTCCCAAGACACGCATATTTCGAACAAAGGAGAAGAGGATGAGAATCGGTAATTGAAGCAAAATGAGAATATACAGATTGGGTGCCATCTTTACATAGGAGACATGTGGTAGCAAAATATGTGAAGATGAAGTGATTATATCTGTGGATATTAAAGGTGATATTGATGTCGTAACTGGGAAAGTGGCATTGTGGTTACTGAGGTGTGAGATAACTGTTTTTTTAGTGCCCTTAGGGGTTTCAGTCACTGAAGGTGGAATTAAAGTTCCACTTTTGTTAAAAACATTAGTGCAGTTCCAAGATATACTGTGGTTTGGTAAACGATTAAATTGGTTAGAAGGAATTCCCATTATGTGCTTCAAACTTAAGGAGGTGTTAAGCTGAGTGTTGTTTGCCACATGTAAAAGCACACATTGCGGAACAACGGGGAAAAAAGATAGCAGTGTGTTACCAACAAAAATGGAATAGCCGATGCAGTAACCAAACTGCGTTAAAAAGACACAAAAGTTCACGACACCTTGACCAATACGGCCAAACGCAATCATGCCAATGTCTCCATAGGATAGTTGTTTCTGTAGTTGACTTTCCAGCTCGAGGCGCTGTTGGTCCATATTATCAGATGACTTCAGGTGACGGGCATCGAATTTCCAAAGAAGAATATCCAAAGCATAGTATTTACATTTCACAATCAGCTGACAACAGTGGCTGGTAAGGCTAGCAATGATGAGAAGTAGAATCAAGCCCGCCTGAAAGTAGAGCAAAATGAAATTATTTTAGAAGTGCTGTCCAGATTGAATCATCATCATCATTATTTCATATACACTCAACAAATTAGACAGTTGGAAAAGAAAAATTGCTAACATCAGGCTACAACAAGTAACCTTAGATACCAAGAACTCTAAATATTCTAGCTGTCCCTCATAACAGTTTACTGGAGGTGTACTAAACTGGGTTTTATGCTTATTTCCATTATCCATCTGTTCAAATCTTTAGGGATAGTTCTTAATGCACCTATAACTACAGGTATACATTTTACCTGCACTTTCCATAATCTCTGTAACTCAATGCCTAGGTCCTGGTACTCTGCCATTTTTTCTATACCTGTCATATTGACTTCCTCATCATTTGGGACTGTAAAGTCAATTATCTGACACTTTCTATTCTCTTTATCTACTAAATTACTAAATCAGGCTTTCTACTTATATTACTCTGTCCACCCGAATGTTAAAGCCTCACAACGTCCAATATTTCTTACTTTCTAGTACTTTATTAGGTTCATGTACATAACATTTATCAGTATGGTTAAATTTATTATCATTATTTCTTTTGAATTTGGGATAGGGTCAGCAATATTCAAGAGAGGGTACAATTTGATTACATTGATCCCAATACTTCATTGATAACTTATTTTATTGATCTCAAGAAGGATGAAAAGCAAAGACAACCTCAAAAGCATCTGAACTAAGCTGGAAGAAATGCAGCTAAGCATCTTATCTGTTGTGCTAATGATTCTGCCAGCTCACATTATTATTATTATCATCATCATCATCATCATCATCATCATCATCATCATCATCATCATCATTATTATTATTGAGTGAGAGAGCAGTGCATGCCATCAAAGTGACACTGGGGTAAAATATACGAAGCCCACTATACCCATCATTACTACCTGCCTGATAAGGGTACACCAGGCACACGCATCACAACCATATGTGCACGACATGGTGATCTCATATCAAGATAAACAGCACATGACCTTGCAGGTGGGGCCCAGTTAGAATTTTCTTCAGGTCGAGTAGCCCATCCCGCTCAAAAGGTCCCTGAATAAGGTTTGTTTAAGGATGTTGAGCAAAACACCCATGTTTCCAAAGGTGAATTATTGAAACCCCAAAGAATTCCTCTCAACACATGATTATTATTATTATTATTATTATTATTATTATTATTATTATTTATGGTTTCTTTTCATTGTAACTTTATTGCAGCTGCCTTAGTGCCAGGCATCCTCCGGAGGCCAAGAGTAGCCAAGGGACTTTTGCTTTGCTATGCATGCTAAGATTATCACCACATTTATTCCATTTTAGATGGAGAGTGCTTTCTGTAGTATATGGGCTGTACCCATCAAGGTTATCCTTTGTAGTTCATGGAGATTGAAGTTACCAGGGAGTTGCTTAATATACTTCTCAGCTCCCTTCTTTATCATTCCAAATTCTGCCATGGTCGATTTTGCTTTCATCCTTTCGGAGTCGATAAAATAAGAACCAGTTGAACACTTCCCCCAAAAATGCTGCCCTTCCAAAATTTCAAACATTGTGCTTATGTGAGAATATTATTGTCATTGTAATTGTTACAACTATAAAAGGTGGTAGACAGGAAGAATCATTAGACCAAATTCTATGTGGTATACATTCTACAAGATCAACTTTGCTTTTGTCCTTTCAAAATCAATAAAATAAATAAAATAAATAAATATGCATCCACCAAGAGGTGTCAGAAAAGTTACCACAGGGATAACTGGCTTGTGGCGGTCAAGCGTTTGCAGCGACATCGCTTTTTGATTCTTTGATGTCGGCTCTTCCTATCAAGTCCTAGGATCAATGGTATTAACTTAACCCTACCCCTGGCTATGTATCAAAATCAGAAAAAAATTATTACTTGCTGGTACCACTTAAAAAGCACCCAGCACACTCTGTAAAATGCCTGGTGTTAGGAAGGGCATCCAGCTGTAGAAACCAAACTAAATCAGATTGGAACCTGGTACAGCTCTCCAGGTTGCCAGCTCTGGTCAAACTATCCAACCCATGCTAGCATGGAAAACAGACATTAAAGGATGATGACAATATATTATTATTGTCATTGTTAAGACAGAGAGCTGGCAAAATGATTACAGCATCAGAGAAAAATGCTTTGCAGTATTTATTCACGTTCTTTACATTCTGAGTTCTAACTTCACTGAGATTAACACCTCCTTTTACCTCTTTGGGGTTGATAAAATTAAGCACCAGTCATGCACTGGGGTCAATGTAATCAATCCCCTTCTCCTCAAAATTACTGACCTTGTGCCTAAACTGTGCTGTTGAGGAGTGGCTAACATACTCGGTACAGTATTTAATTTTGTCCCATGTTCTAAATGTTATCTTTGCCTTTTACCTTTTGGGAGGTAAATGAAGAATTCTGTGTGTTCTGTGATACTCAGCCTTGTGCTGATTCAATATCAAAAGAAATTGTCATCATCATTCTCAATGTGTACAGATAATATGTTCTAGGTTGTCTTCACCTTGCAGTACATCTGCCATAAAGTGCTAAATTATAAATCAGATTCACACAAAGAGTCATCCACATCACTACATGTTTTTCTTTCGTTTTGGCCTTGTAATATATAGATAGGATGGAATTTCAAAACATTATCAGTTGCTGTGTTCTGATCCCTTGACACCATCTTTGAAACCCAATTCCTATAAAAGTTTGTAAAAGAACAATAAATTAGAGTGAGTTAATTAGCTGTGAGGGGGTGAAAAATCCAGAGTTTTAGACATTTTCACTGAGAGAGCAGGGATGGTGGATATAAAGACTTTGGTATTAGGGATGCAAAATTGTAAATAAGGGTTTGAAGAAGTAGGGATGAAGGAACTCAGTTTCGAGAATAAGAAGTAAATAGAAAGTTTTTGAGTATATGGTGTAAATAGTTTTGTTAGGCATAGTGAGAAAAGAAGGTTGTAGAATATACAGTATTGCTGTAAGGTAAGGTCCAGACTCTGTGATCACTGGTGGTGTTAGCCTATGTCAGCAAAATTTAATCCATATATGTTCCAAAATGTTTTGTGAGTGAAATTTGGCATGCATGCATGTATGTATGTAATTTGGCAAAGCTCGCTCGATCTCAATTTTCAGTACGAATACGGACCGTGAAAGCGTGGCCCATCGATCCTTTCCGAACATGCATGCATGCATACACACAGACAGACATAGACATACATACATACATATATACAGGGTGTGGTGAATAAATTGTCTAAATCAATCAAAAATAAAAATAACACTGACATCTTATTTTAACAGATATATTTACCAAAATTACATAAAAATATCTTGAAATACTAAAGAGTAAATTTATTCAATAAAATCGCCATTGGCTTCAACCATGGCCTCCGAACGACTTCGGAATCTCCTGGAACTTTTCTGGACAATCTCTTGGTTTAAGTTGGTAAATGCTGTCATAATCCTTGCCTTCAGTTCATCTTTGGTGTTACAAGGAGTTTTGTTGGTCTCTCATTCAACTGCACCCCACACATAATAATCAAGGGGGTTGCAGTCTGGGGAGTTAGGTGCCAGATGTTAAGAGTGATGTGGTCACAGAAATTGTCTGACAGCCATGACTGGGTTCTTCTGCTTGTGTGGCATGGTGCAGAGCCCTGTTGTCAGACATAAGGTCTTTCAGCAGCCACTCTCTTAACCCAGGGCAACACTACCTTCTCCAGGCACTTGATGTAGGCCTCCATGTTGTGGGAAGATGAAAGGAGGCATAACACCACCATCACTCGTGATCACTCCAAACACCATGATGTTGATTGGATGTTTGATTTTTATCACTCTCGGTACATGTTTTGGGGACACAACAAGCCAATGGTTGTTCTGTGTGTTCACACTCTGATCCTGAAATTCTCATCTGAGAAAAGCAAAAACATGTTTGGTTGGAGGGGATGCTTAAGTTTGTTCAAAAGCTTCATAGCGCAGTCTTTCATTTTGTCCGTGATGGCTTGGGTACAAATTGGCCCTTTCTCATCTTGTATGAGGAATACTGAATGCTTTTAAACACTATCTACTTCATAAGAAACTCAGACACTCCCATGTCCCTGGCGATGGACCTGACTGACATGGAGGGATCGTTGTTAATCATGGCCTGGATCACACCAACAAATTCAGGAGTTCTTTTCTTATCAGAATGAAATTTCTGAGCTGCCGTACCTTTGTAATCACCATTAGTCTTGTCCAACTCTTTCTGAATCCTCTGCACTGTCCTCAGATTGACACCCAAACACTTTGAAACGTTCGTATTGGAGCTTCCAGCACAAATGCCAAGCAGTACAGCATGTTGTTTCCAAACTTCTGGCAGAGTGAATCACGTCATGGTACTGTTTTTTTCTCACAGACAGTGTCTGACTGACCCTACTATACTATATAGTCGACAAAATCAAAAACAAACGATGTGCATGCATGAAGTTAAAAGTATAAAATAGCGACAATTTACCCATCGCACTCTGCATACATGAAGAGCTGCCCAGGCTCCATGTCTGTTTTGGCTTAGTTTCTACGGCTGGGTGCTTTTATCCAGCACAGGTGCATTTACGTGACACCTGCACATGTGCCTTTTACGTGGCACCAGCACCCACAAGCCCTCAAGGTAGGAATGCTCAGCTGGAGAGCGATGCAGGGAACAACTTGTATGCATGGACAACAACGCTTTTATTTTCTCTCTTTAGACACACGTAATTTGGTATATTATATATGTAAAAGCCCATTAAACATGACAGCTGGCATTGTTCTCTTGAATATAAGCAGCATGGATGTGGCAATTATAGGTGCCTCGAGCAGCAGATGTCCAGAGAGTGTACCACTTACACAAGCCTTCATTTCATCATGTTTTTCATCGACCAGTTTGTCTTATTCGACTACGGCAATCCATAGTATACAACACATAATAGAAGTGTTAAAAATGATGCAACGCCCGTGCCTGAAGCTTTTGAAAACGCTTTGAACAGAGATAATCCCAAACGCATGTATTTGTCAAAGAAGAACTAGTCTACATTATAGGATTTAAAAAAACGAAGTTACAGGTGTTACATCAATTTTCTACTCTTAAACAGATGTTTAAATAAAGACTAGAGGTCGTTCACTCCCAGCTCTTGGCTGGCCATTGACTCTACTAAGTGCATCCGTCTTTCGACAGCTTTTTCGTTGTGCAGGTTGTCCATCGAAAAGCACCCTCATAACCAAGCAGACGTGGTAGGGTTGTCAGTTTAGTCGTCGACGGCACGACCTTGTGACAGGTTGTACTGGGTTACGTGCTACCAGTAGCGGCATAACTACAGAGTTGTACCCCAGTAGCACCAAGAGTAACCTGAAATACACAAACATAAATACGTGTGCGAGAGTGAGAGAGAGAGAAAGAGAAAGAGAGAGTGTGTGTGTGTGTAAAAATCTGTGCATCGAGCGAAAATTCCTCGAGATTTTCGTTGCCCAGCGCAGTTATGTCCCTTTACATCCAGGAGATGACTTTGGTTATCTCCTCTTCCAAAAACTGATTTAAAAAAACAGTATCCAGTGTGCTTACAGCCGTGAAGGTCTGTTGACATCTTTATATTATAATTTTTTTTTTAACTTAAGTCATTTGACTATGGCCATGCTGGAGCACCACTTTGAAGGTTTTTAGTCGAACAAATCGACCACAGGACTTATTTTTTGAAGCCTAGTACTCGTTCTATCGTCACTTCGCCAAACCGCTAAGTTACTGAGACGTAAACACACCAACACCGGTTGTAAAGCGGTGGTTGGGGGGGGGGGGGGGCAGACACAAAAACACACACACACGACGGACTTCTTTCAGTTTCGGTCTACCAAATCCACTCACAAGGATTTGGTTTGCCCGAGGCTACAGTAGAAGACACTTGCCCAGGGTGTCTTGCAGTGGGGCTGAATCCAGAATCATGTGGTTGGGAAGCAAGCTTCTTACCACACACCCAAGGGACTAATAATGTGAGGTTCAACTCTGCTGCATTTTCAGTAGAGGGAACTCAAGCAATGTGAAATGAAGAACTTTAGTCATGTTCTCCACAGACTGGGAATCAAACGCTGCCTCCCACGAGACCATACACCTTCATTGAGCTAATGTAGTTAACCAAAACCCTCGAAGATGATGTATTAGCCCAGCTGCAATTCAATGACAAACCAATTAAAAGAAAAAAAAAGCAATTAAAAGTTCTGATCGCTACAAATCCTATCCTCTACAATCAATCTTCAACTTGTTATATTGTTATACAGTATTATTACACTTCTTACACATATCTCTAATTTTCTGATTATTTTACAATGAGAGAAATGTCTTTTTTGTCATCAGGGATAATATTTCTCACCCTAATCAATAAGATAGTTACTTCATAAATTACCCAATCTACAAGAAATAGCAGTCTTATCATACCTGCTAAACATTTTAACCATGGAAAACAGACTTCTTTAAATGATGATGATGATGTATGTATGCGTGCAGTGTTTGTTAACATCTGCTGCTCGTTTATTCAAAAGTTAGTATTTGTATAGTGTTCTGTTGGCATTTCTTGTCAATAAATCACCCACTTGTTTTGTGTCTTTGAGGCCATGTGGAGAAAGATCTCTAACTTAAGATACAGGCAAGGATTAGCATCAAAAATGTCATCTGGCTGTAAAACAATGCCTCAACAAGATGTGTGTTTAATTCATTCTAGCATGTAAAAATGGACACAACACAAGTGAATGAACAAACTGATGAAGCAAGGCAGGCAGAAGATGGAATCTTAATATGATGTCATGACAACATTAAATTCTTCACTAATTCCACTGCTGGCTTTATCCTACAATTACTTCCTCCAGAAACATATATGCTGAACCATTCTTTAGAGCCTTTCAAATTCAGGCTTCTCATTTCACACTAGACTATATAGCACTGGAGCTTATCAAAGGCCTATAGTACCCTGAAAATTGAAAAGATTTCTTGCTGTTATTTATCAAGAATTAGATCCCCTACAGTTCCACATCCAACTGTAAATTATAACAGCATCTTGATTACTCTTATTATCATGCATCAGCTTTAATTTAAAATATTTTTCTTATTGGTTTGGCCTGAAGGAAGGGGCTGGGCCTACACAGGCACACTGAATCCGGTGAGATCGATGGAATTAATCTTCCTCTTGCATAGTTGCCAGTTGAAGGTTTCAGAAAAAACATGGGTAAAGAAGGAATTCCAGAAGACCAATGTTCTTGTGAGAAAATAGAGAATGTAGTGATTAGTGCAAGACCAGGGATGGGGATGGGGACAGAATATGGGTGTTAAGAAGAAAGACAAGTGAGAGTGAGTCAGGGGTCCCTAGGTAGAGGTAACACAAGAGTAGTCAGCTCCTAGGGGCAGAAGTCTGTCATAATGGTTAAAAAATGTTAAGGTATGAGAGCATAGATGTTGACTAAAAGGAGGAGTTGGTTGACGAGCATCTTCAAGCCAATCAGCCAGGCGATTTTTTTGGGGGAAATAGTATAGAGTGTGTATGTGCAGTAGGAGCACCATTCCAAATGTGTGAAGAGTTCATTGGTGTTCAATCATTGGAGATCAATGAAGGCCATGACTGACTATGCAGCACTTTACTGGGGAATACAGCTGCATATGTGACTGAAGAATCCAGACATCTCCTACCCATGATAAATCTTCCATGTGCCCTTAAACATAAGTTAACTCCAGAAGGAGCAGTATTTCATTGTTGCATACATGCATGATACCCAGGCAGCTATAATGAAAGCTCCACTGTATGATTTCAAAAGCTTCCATCGGTTAGACCCAAAATAATAGGTTGCACATTAGATATAAGTAGGAAGAACTTGCACAGCATTATTCACACACAATCATCCCAAATCACCTGGAACGAGCAGTAAGACATGGTCAAAATGATTGGCAAAAAGGCTGAAAACAGGAGGTATCAAGGTTACATGTGAGTGCAGAAGTTTAAGATAAACTGAAAGGAAATATCATCTGCTAAGGAGTGGTTTTTTTGAGGGGAAATCAGGTTGGCAGAATGCAAGAAATGAAACCAAACCTTGGAGCATACTAGACTTAATAGAGTGTTGTTGTTGGCACTCCGTCGCTTACGACGTCAAGGGTTCCAGTTGATCCGATCAACAGAACAGCCTGCTCCTGAAATTAACGTGCAAGTGGCTGAGCACTCCACAGACACATGTACCCTTAACATAGTTCTCGGGGATATTCAGTGTGACACAGTGTGACAAGGCTGACCCTTTGAATTACAGGCACAACAGAAACAGGAAATAAGAGTGAGAGAAATTTGTGGTGAAAGAGTACAGCAGGGTTCACCACCATCCCCTGCCGGAGCCTCATGGAGCTTTAGGTGTTTTTCGCTCAATAAACACTCACAACGCCCTGTCTGGGAATTGAAACCACGATCCTATGATTGCGAGTCCGCTGCCCTAACCACTGGGCCATTGCACCTCCATTAATAGAGTGTAGGTAAAAGAAAACTCCAATCACACATGCTGCAATATGATTGGATGCCACTAATAAAAAGATGAGAGACAAATGAAGCAATGTAGGTAGGTTGTTTTTCAATGAGATTTGTTTGGCAAACAACATTAAATACTTTTTTTGATGTCTATTCTTTTACTTGTTTCAGTCATGACTGCAGCCATGCTGGAGCACCACCTTGAAGGGTTTTTAGTTAAACAAATTGACCCCAAGGCATTTTTTTTAACGCCTAGTACTTATTCTATCAGTCACTTAAGCCAAACTGCTAAGTTACAGGAATGTAAACACATCAACACCAGTTGTCAAGCAGTATGGTGGGGAGGGACAAACACAGACACACATATATCACAGGTATTTTTCAGTTTATCACAGGTATTTTTCAGTTTCCATCTACCAAATCCACTCAGAAGGCTTTTGTTGGCCTCAGGCTATTGCAGAAAACACTTTCCCCAGGTGCCATGCAGTGGGACTGAACTTGGAACCATGTGGTTGGGAAGTAAGCTTCTTACCATGCAGCCACGTCTATGCCTAAAAACATTGTTTTTGAATTTATTTTTAAGGAAGGCCAAGGCCCACTGGTGAGTGATAGGCAAGCTGATCTTCAATAGATCTGGTTTTATGAAAAGCCTCGATAATGGTTACTAAGAAAGGAGAGTAATTTGAGATGATGGAAATACTCCGAGCCTGCTCTCTATAAGCTTATACTTTTTCTACTGTAGAACCAACATAGAACAACTCTAAAATGATAATGATAGCATTAAAAATGTAAATGCACATGGCTGTATGTTGAACAAAACGTTTGCTATAGATATTATGAAATATTAAGTGCTTGAACATAACATGCTTCAAAATGATCTTGATCAAAACATACTATTTGCTAAAAACTTGTAATACTTTTAAAAACATAGCTCATAATAACAGACTTAATCTAAACACTTTCAGAAACCAAATCAACAGGCTGCAAGCCTTTAGTTTTAAAGGGAAAAGAAGTTAAGGTGTCTAAAGAAATTAAAATTGCTTTAAGCAACAAATGAGCATCAATTTGTTTCAAGAACTTTATGAGAGCTAGTTCATAAGTTTCAATCACAAAATCCAGAGCAGACAGGTGAAGATATAATAGTCGTTGGTTAAGGAAACCTTTCTATAACATAATATTCTCAGGTGTTCCTATAACTGTTTCTACCTAGATGACCTAAAGAAATGTAGAAGAAAAATTTAACCAGGAGGTGCAGGAGTGGCTGTGTGGTAAGTAGCTTGCTTACCAACCACATGGTTCCGGGTTCATTCCCACTGCGTGGCACCTTGGGCAAGTGTCTTCTATAGCCTCGGGCCGACCAAAGCCTTGTGAGTGAATTTGGTAGACGGAAACTGAAAGAAGCCCATCGTATATATGTGTATATATATATATATATGTGTGTGTTTGTCCCCCCACCATCATTTGACAACCAATGGTGGCAAAAGAGACCGACAGAATAAGTACTAGGCTTCCAAAGAATAAGTCCTGGGGTTGATTTGCTCGACTAAAAAGGCGGTGCTCCAGCATGGCCGCAGTCAAATGACTGAAACAAGTGAAAGAGTAAAGAGTATTAAAATTAAAAAAAACCTTCAGTGGACTGTGTTACAAGAAACAAGAGCAGGTATTATGATATTTCCTCCAACTTCTTGAAAGGAATTGAATCGAGGTACTGAAAACAAGTACAGGCTCACCCGAACTCTTATCTCTACACTCTAACAATCACTACTATTTTGATAAATAATGCAGAATGGGAAGAGCAACCAACCATGAAAACTAGGTCGATGGACAAAAAAAACAAACAAAATAATGACATACACAATAACGAAGATTGCTACTTTTCTCTGTTGTCAGGAGTGCCAAATGCATAAGGACTATGACAAGTAATATAACACGCTATAAGATCAGTTAACCACTGCCAGAAGACGAAACAGGTTAGTTGAAAAACACAGTGTGTGCGTGTGTGTGTTCTTTTATTCTTTCACTTGTTTCAGTCATTTCACTGAACCACTAAATTACTGGGATGTAAACACACAAACACCAATTGTCAAGCAGCGAGGTGGTGGGGGGACAAACACAGACACAGATATATATCTCTTTTACTTGTTTCAGTCATTTGACCGCGGCCATGCTGGAGCACCGCCTCTAGTCGAGCAAATCGACCCCGGTCTCTTTTCCTGAACTGCTAAGTTACAGGGACGTAAACACACCACTATTGGTTGCCAAGCGATGTTGTGGGGACAAACACAGACACAAACATACACACATATACATATATATACGACGGGCTTCTTTCAGTTTCCATCTACCTCGGCCTGAGGCTATAGTAGAAGACACTTGCGCAGTGGGAATGAACCCAGAACCATGTGGTTGGTAAGCAAGCTACTTACCACACAGCCACTCCTGTGCCTATATATATATATATATATATATATATATATATATATATATACACACACACACACACACACGACGGGATTCTTTCAGTTTCTGTCTACAAAATCCACACACAAGGCTTTGGTCGGCTCAAAATTATACTAGAGGACACCTGCCCATGATGCCACACAGCGGGACTGAATCTGGAACCATGTGGTAGGGAAGAAAGCTTCTTACCACACAGCCATGCCTGCACCAATATATATAATGTGTGTGTGTGTGTGTGTGTGTGTATATATATATATATATATATATATATATATGTGAGTGGATTATACTATTGCCTACAAATGGGAGAAAAACAAGTATTTAATTCAAAGTAAAGAGTAATATAAAATTTAGTACAAGTTAATAATTCCTGAATAAGACTAAGTTTCACCTGTCAGTTTGTCGACCCTGACAAACCAGCAGGTGAAACTTATGGCTAAGTTACAATTATTAAATTTCACATTATATTATATAACACACGTGCACACAGATATATGTATGTTTACACAAAGAAATGTGTGCAAATACACACATACATAAAGGCAAATGGTAGTGAAATGCTATTCGATGTCTATGGTAGCCAGTTTATTGATTTTCACATCTTAATGCAAATTAAAATCAGTTATTTTAGGTAGTTTTATTTTAATGTAAGTATTGGGGGAAAAGTTTTTTATATGTGAGTGTGTTTAACAGGCTTAACATAAATGGGGTGTGTTAAAGATTGATAAAAATATCTAATATAACTCAGTATATATATATATATATATATGGGCGCCACATAAAAAGCACCCACTACACTTTTGGAGTAGTTGGCATTAAGAAGGGTATCCAGCTGTAGAAACCATGCCAAATCAGAATGGAACCTGGTGCAGCTCCTCAGCTTTCAGTCAAACCATCCAACCCATGCCAGCAAGGAAAACCAACATTAAATGAAGATGATAATATTAGCCCCAGTATAAACTTCATTGACCTGTATTTGTTGAGTTGCTAATTTAAGACAGCAAAAACAATAACAGCTTTTGGGCCTCTGTAAAACATAACCCAGTCATACACATATCTAATGGGCTTCTGCAGAGTTTTCATCACACAATTCCACTCACAACCTAAGACCACAGTAGAAAACACTACTTGTCCAAAGTGCTGTAGGTTCATTGATATTGGACCTCATACCACATTATTGTAAAAGTAATTTCTGAATGAAACAACTATCCCTGTGCTTTTATACACACACACACAGTGAAGTGCAGTGCAAGAGTGGGTGTGTGGTAAGTAGCTTACTTACCAACCACATGATTCCAGGTTCACTCCCACTGCATGACACCTTGGGCAAGTGTCTTGGGCCGACCAAAGCCTTGTGAGTGAATTTGGTAGACGGAAACTGAAAGACGCTCATCGTATATATGTTTGTTTGTCCCCCAAAACCGCTTGACAACTGGTGTTGATGTGCTTACTTACCCGTAACTGAGTGGTTCGGCAAAAGAGAACAATAGACGAAGTACTAGGCTTGACAAAATAAGTCCTGGGGTCAATTTATTTGACTTAAACTCTTCAAGGTGGTGCCCCAGCATAGCCGCAGTCAAATGACTGAAACAAGTACAAAATAAGATAAAAAAAAATATTGCCCTAACTCTTCGAAACGCCTGTGTTAGAATGGTAGCAGCTGATGAAGGAAAATGTTCTCTATGTGGCCTGTATGTTTTCTGCACTCTGGTTATTATTATTTTTTGGTCTACGTTTTGTTTGCAACGTCCTGTACCCAGATATGCACCTATATATAAAGGTAGATGTAGGTATGCACATACTTGTAAGTATATATGCATGTACTCATTTATTATTTGTTTATATATATATATATATATATATATATATATATATATATATATATATATATATATATACGAAATCTAGATTCATTCTAGTAATTGCGAAATCGGTCGATACACAGTTAAGTAGGTAGGCTTCTGTTGGTTGTTTTTCATTGCATTAGGTACTAAATGTGGTTATTTTGAGAAGTCCACTGTGTGGCGTTGTTATTTTTTTGTAATAATGCCCTTTATATAAATATAAACGAATATATATATATATATATATATATATAGATAGATAGATAGATAGATACACACACACGCATCTATTTAAATACATATTACTTACAATAATGTATATGTGTATATATATACACACATCTATTTAAATATATTTTACTTACAATAATTCCACTTTGACTGAAAGCATATGGTACAGATAAATAATTGGTGCCAATAAATGCCTTCATTACATTGGCGAAGTCTGCGATTCCATGGTACCATTTTGAACGGCTGCAAATATAAAAGATTTGCATCAAATTATTCAACAGTATTTAAAATACAAGGCAGAATTTTAAAGAAAGAAAAAAGAAAAATGAAAGAGAGAGAGAGCGAGACAGCAAGGAAAACATCAATATGTAATGAGTAAAGCACAAGTTAATGAAAAAGAGTTTGAGAGGAATTACTAGGTCACTCAGTAAAAGCAATGTTGTTAGTCTTAACACTGACAAAGATTTCAACCATATTTAACCTTAGAACCTTCTAGTAAAATTTCTTACCTGTTAACCCACTCCATTTTGTAGATCATCTATTTTATGTTAGACTACCTCAGATCTCTCTCTCCAACATTCACTCAATATGAATACTCCAAAGTTTCGTAATATCTTCCACACCTTTTCTGTACTCTAATGACAAACATGTTACTTCTAACCAGCTATATTTCTACACAAATGATATGACTTCATTCCTTTTTTAACCTTCATTACAAATGCATCACAAAGCAAAGGACAACACATTACAAATGCTTCAATGAACGAAGATGTTGACAACCTAGTTGCTTTATTTCATGGAAAAAAGCATGGACTATAACAACACATAACTAACAGCTTCAAAACTGTTTCTGGTTGATAGAATAAGTCCCAAGCTTAAAAGTAAGTCCTGGGGCCAATTTATTCAACAAAACCCTTCAAGGCAGTGCCCAAGCAAGGTCTCAGTTCAATAAATGAAACAAATAAAAGATATATAATATTGATAATGGACAGATTCAACATCCATTGACAAGGCTGCAAAAGCAGCAAAATTTTGGATGACACAGAAAAATAAATAAATGGAAATTGAACTGGTGTGTGTTAGATATTGAGGCAGTATGGCTCTCCACAGACACAACAAAATTTGTTTCAACAGACGAATTCACATTAAGAATCTTGCTAAACAGATACAAAAATGAAGCAATACTACTAAAGCTACACTTTAAGCATGGGATTGGGGGGGGGGGGCGGACAGAAAATGCCTCAGTCCTTATTAATTGCTGACCTTTACAAGCAGAACATTGGACTATAGTCTACATCTGTCTTGGAAGGTATGGCTCTGCTAGAGACACAGACAAACATGTTACTCTTTTACTTGTTTCAGTCATTTGACTGCGGCCATGCTGGAGCACCGCCTTTAGTCGAGCAAATCGACCCCAGGACTTACTCTTTGTAAGCCTAGAACTTATTCTATCGGTCAATTTTTGCCGAACCGCTAAGTTACGAGGACGTAAACACAGCAGCATCGTTTGTCAAGCGATGGTGGGGGGACAAACACACACACACACACACATGGCATTAGGAAGGGCATCCAGCTGTAGAAACTCTGCCAAATCAGATTGGAGGCTGGTGTTGCCATCCGGTTTCACCAGTTCTCATTCAAATCGTCCAACCCATGCTAGCATGGAAAGCGGACGTTAAACGATGATGATGATGATGATGATATATATATATATATATATATATATATATATACGACGGGCTTCTTTCAATTTCCGTCTACCAAATCCACTCACAAGGCTTTGGTCAGCCCAAGGCTATAGTAGAAGACACTTGCCCAAAGTGCCACGCAGTAGGACTGAACCCGGAACCATGTGGTTGGTAAGCAAGCTACTTACCACACAGCCACTCCTGCGCCTATGTTACACAACATCTGAAAGACCATTTCGCTAATCAGCAAAAGCTAGCTCACCAACAAATTAACCCTTTAGTATTCAGATTAATTTGCCAAATAAAATGTTTGTTTGTTTGTTAGTTTATATTGTTTTGAATTAATCATTCATGATCTTGAAGTTTAGAGATTTCAATGATGTGATTGTTTAGTTTTAGAATGACATAGTAAGGTTAAGGTGAGAGGCCAGATCTGGCCAATTTCAACATAAAATTGTTACATATAGGCAAGAGATGGCTGGTTTGAATGCTAAAGGGTTAAAGTCATTGATGTATGTGTGTGCGCGCATGTGTGTATCCTCCTGCTCATCATCATTTAATGTTCATTTACCATGCTGATATGGGTTTGATGGGAGATGGCAAGCCGGAGGGCTACCCCAGGCTCTAGTTGTCTGTTTTGGCATAGTTTCTATGGCTTGATGCACTTCCTAACACCAACAACTTTTCTGAGTGTACTGGGTACTTTTACATGGTGCCAGCGTGAGTGCTTTTTTTACGTGGTGCCAGCATGAATGCTTTTTACATGGTGCCAGCATAGATGCACAGGTGCTTATTATATGGCACCTACATATAGGTAAAGGATAAAGAACCCCTTCAGTTACAAATGACCATGCGATTGCACCTAGAAAGTACCCTTTTTCAGACACAACTCCAATCAAGGTTGTTTGTGGAAGACCAGCCATTGCCCATGCATACCAGCCTCCCCTCTCCGATGTTATATCCAAGGGAAAGGCAAAAGCTGATACAGCTTGACACCATTGGTGTTGCAACTCATTTCTACAGCTGAGTGAACTGGAGCAATACGCAATAAAGTGTCTTACTCAAGAACACAATACAGCCTGATTCAGGAATCGAACTCACTACCTCATGATTGTAAGCCTGATGCTCTAACCACTGAGCCATGTACTTGTGTGTGTAGACACACACACACACACACACACACACACACACACAGAAGTTAATTAAAATGATTGCATGTATAAATAAATAGATGTCGTGTCATTGTGAAGCAATTTGAGTAAATGTTTTCTATAGACCTGAGCCAAGCAATGCCTTGTGTGGAATTTAGTATTTGAAAACTGTATGAAGCCCATGATGTGTGTATCTGTGTGTGTGTGCATGCATATGTGAATGAGCATGGATGTTGATATACTATGGCTTTGCTCAAGTGAAAAGCCATTATGTTTACATTCCTTGTTGATTATTAAATCCTACCATTTAACTGTCCTTCGTCTCTCCCTAATACCACTAGAACCAGCCAATCATACCATAATTGAATAATTACATGAATTAATAATTTTGAAATAATATGAAAAGGCTGATAGTGAGCAGAGTTAACTGTCTAAAGAGACCAATTATAAAGCTATTCTAAAACTTTATATGTAACAATAGTACATATAACATGGAGATCACAGTTTAAGGTCATGTTAGTAGTGTTAGACAAGGAACTGATAAAATACGAGTTTATATTTTGATAATTTATAGCTGTATAGGTAATTTATTAGTATATTATGAGCTATTTCATCTGTGCTGTTAATCAACAAGGAGAAAGTATCTATGCAATCAATTGACCTGCTAGAAATAGAAATAAAATCAGACTTTACTGTGTTTAAATATGAAAGACACATTCATGATGAAGTCCAAGATACACAAAATGATGAGATGGTTGCTGCTCTAGAATGCCCCTGACCTCGTTTGATTGTAGATTACCAAATTATAGCTCTGTTCGAAGATCACATTACCATTAATTGTAGTTGTAAGTATTCTGTAAAATTAGATATGTCAGATGACAAAACAGAAATTTAACATTAGTAATATCAGCATGGCACATGTTTAACTGTGGAGTACTGTACAGGAAGGAGGCGCAATGGCCCAGTGGTTAGGGCAGCGGACTCGCGGTCATAGGATCACGGTTTCGATTCCCAGACCGGGCGTTGTGAGTGTTTATTGAGCGAAAATACTTAAAGCTCCACAAAGCTCCGGCAGGGGATGGTGGTGAACCCTGCTGTATTCTTCCACCACAACTTTCTCTCACTTTTACTTCCTGTTTCTGTTGTGCCTGTAATTCAAAGGGTCAGCCTCATCACACTGTGTCACGCTGAATACTCCTGAGAACTACGTTAAGGGTACACCTGTCTGTGGAGTGCTCAGCCACTTGCATGTTAATTTCACGAGCAGGCTGTTCTGTTGATAGGATCAACTGGAACCCTCAATGTCGTAAGCAACGGAGTGCCAACAACTGTACAGGAAACATAAAACATAGGTCTTAAATTCTGGAACAAGGCTAGCAAGTTTGGGGAATGAGGCAAGTCAATTACATTAACCTCAGTACACAACTGGTACTCATTTTATTGACCCCAAACGGATGAAAGGCAAAGTCGACCTCAGCCACTAAGCATTTTGCCTGGTGTGCTAATGCTTCTACCAGCTTGCCACCTTGAGGAGACACGGAATGTTAATGGAGAATTTACAGTGGTGCATGAGTCATGACCTCAAACCAAAGCAGGAGTGTATCAGTGTTGGTAAGCTTCCTGAATATAGCAGAGATAATGAAACGAGCCTTATCCCACTGTTGTACACGATCAACCAGAATACTTCAAATGTGAGTGTTGTCTTGAGTTTTTGTCTACAGGTACAGGCATGACTGTGTGGTAAGAAGCTTGCTTCTCAACTACATGGGTCTGGGTTCAATCTCACTGCATGGCACCTTGGGTAAGGTCAATTAAAGCCTTCTAAATGGATTTGGTAGATGGAAGCTGAAAGAAGCCTGCCATATATACATATATATATATACACACACACACATATGTATCTCTGTGTGTGTGTTTGTGTTTGTCCACCCATCACCATTTGACAAACTGGTGTTGGTGTGTCAACGTAAACTAGCAGTTCAACAAAAGTGATTGATAGAATAAACACTAGGCTTAAAAAAATAATGTAAGGGAAGCCTCTGGCCTGGATCTCCATCAAAAGCAAAAGATGTTATACATATTAGATTTATATATCATATTGACATTACAGCCAAGAACATTAAGGGCCTGGAAATATATTTCAGTGATGAATGTGTATATTTAAGTTTAAATTAAGAAACCAAAAGTTACCCAACTCATCTCTCTTGAATTCTAAATGTTATATTAGATATTCTAATAGTAACAATGATTTATAATTCAAATTCCTAAAAATTGATTCAAATTACACGAGACATTTGTCCTCTCAAGTTCTTCCCAATGCATTCTGCATGTTAGTGGAACATCAGTGAGACAAGTTGTGAAGGTTAAATATCTCTAGGCTGGATTGGATGTGTGACTTCCAGATGCTGGTACAGTTATAAACTAGCTCCAGCATTCAATCCTCACAAGAGAAGTTGATAGGAAAACCAAGCATGCTATCTTCAATTTGATTTTTGTGCTTATCCTCACTTATGGTCATGAACATTGAATAATGACTGAAAGAGTAGAGTCATGAGTACAAGCAGCCAAAATGGGGTTCCTCTGAAAGGATCTTTGGATTAATGCCACTTTACAGGTCTGTAGCTCAGAGATCAGAGTGTCTCTCCAGGTTGAGTTGCTACTTCACTGCATTGAAAGGTCATAGCTCCAGTACTATGGACATGTAATTAGAATGTCACAGGAAAGAACCACAAGATGGATTCTTCAAGCCTATCCAAGTGGCAAGAGACCTAAGAGTAGATCAAGAACAACATGGTTGAACAATATCCATAGTCTCATTTGATCACACTTGGAAATCCAGTTGGAAAGTCTAATAACATGAAGCAAATGTAGATTTTTCTACCTGAGTCCCTTCTTATTGTTCTCAGCATTAGCATCAAGAAATTTATGAGAGTCAACTGTTATATTTAGATAAGTCCTATTGTTTTCTGAGAATCCTTAGGTTAAATACAGTTCAGATCAGATAAAAGGCAAAAAAAATCTTTTTTTTAGCCTGACCTAAATTAAGTAGGAAAACGTAATAAACAAACCCAAATTCAATTCTTTCTCTTGGCACCTCCTTGAAGAGCATCTCCCTATCGCCTGGCACAGGGAGTACGTTTTGCATGTAATGGGGGGGGGGGGGGGGGTTATGCACAACTTTCACCATCTCTACTCATCAACCACCTACTACTCTCTCTCTTTTTTCCTTCCATTCTCCTAGCATAGATGAACACAACTACCGGATCTTTCTGATTTGACGGGCACCACTTGTTAAATTTTTATCTGTTCTATAACACAAAATATACAAGTATACGAAGTTTGAAAGTGTTTCGGTACCAAAAACACAACATAAAACATAAATGAAAAGTGTTGCCCGTCAAATCAGAAAGATCCCAACTACCCATGACAGAACCAAGTAATCTTTATACAACAGCTCAAAGCAGTTGTCTTTTATATATGGTAACAGTAAAATAAGGGTCACTTCAACTATTATTTTCTTCTGTCATTTATTCCATGGTCTTTTCAATAAATCCTTTAAACACTCAGTGCCACCTGACAATCGAACTTTAATCCATCTGTCTCAACTAAAACACAACATCAATAAACAACCACATATAATAATTACATACAGTTGCTTCTTATATGACCATATGGATGAGATGCCCAACGACTTTACCAACATTTCCTGGGATGTTTGTTGCGGTAGAGAAGATGAATGGTTTCATGAACTACTACGCTGCATGCTTCAGCTTGTCTAGTTGTTTATTCAGCTTGGTTTTGGTTGGACATACATGAGAGTCTGCACAGTATTTTAACCCACTTAAGCTAAGTGTTTTTCTGCATAATGACAATATTATATAACATAGTACTTATAAAAGTACGAGTAGTGTACTTCACATAAGTTTTCCATTAAAAATTTAAGTTACTGTGGCTTAGTATTCAGACCAGCTTTTATATGTGCTTGTAGAAATAGAAATTACTATGGAAGGTCAGAATTATGCTGAATAATGTGTAATTCAATAGATCTTTTTTTTATTATTGTCTTCTCCAATAAGAAATTTCAGTTTTAGATATGGTCTCTGCACTTAGGTTAGATAAGAATGACAGAGAGAAAAGTAATAAATTTCTATAATTTCTCTCTGACTAAATTGTGAGTAGTGAATATTTTTATTGTAAGCAGTCTCATTCAGCAAAAATGCAAGTAGTAACAATGTTGCACACATTATATACAAGTATCAAATATCTAAACAATTAATCTGTACCCATGTGAAAATGAGTATAATAAAATAGTTTAAGAGAGCTTCATGAAGAATTAAACGGTAAAAAAAAAGTGAAAAAAAAAACCCAGCCAAGATGATAAGAATTTACTTGTAAATAATGATCTCCCAAAGGCTGTCATTTCATCTGATGCTAGAAGTACATGCAATGGTGTTTCAAATGATATTGATAAATGTGATCTTCCAGATTACTGGACTCGAGGTATGTACTTCAACGAAAAGAATATATTTGGTTGATTACTAAGAAAAGAAAAAATTTGATTTTTTTTTTTTTTTCTTAGTGAAAATCGTGCGGGTAAAAGGATAAAATAATAACCTATATACTGGATCCATCACTGATTGCCTGAGCCCTTAACCGCTTTCTGCAACAAATCAAAATAAACCACGGAAGATACCAAACAGTGCACTATGTACCATTTATTGGTTGTACAAAGGCTATCTGCACAACATCAGAAGTATATTCAAAATGTTAGAGCATTTGACATGCGAGGAGCATAGTTTGTTGCTACGTATGGCAAGTTTCAATCATCATAGCCCTGCCACTTAAAGAAAAAATGCATCTAAACACTAGGAGTGGCTGTGTGGTAAGTAGCTTGCTTACCAACCACATGGTTCCGGGTTCAGTCCCACTGCATAGCACCTTGGGCAAGTGTCTTCTACTATAGCCTCGGGTCGACCAAAGCCTTGTGAGTGGATTTGGTAGACAGAAACTGAAAGAAGCCCGTCGTATATATGTATATATATATATATATGTGTGTGTGTGTCTGTGTTTGTCCCCCTAGCATTGCTTGACAACCGATGCTGGTGTGTTTATGTCCACGTCACTTAGCGGTTCGGCAAAAGAGACCGATAGAATCGATAGAATAAGTACTAGGCTTACAAAGAATAAGTCCCGGGGTCGATTTGATCGACTAAAGGCGGTGCTCCAGCATGGCCGCAGTCAAATGACTGAAACAAGTAAAAGAGTATCCTAAAAACGCTGTCTAAGGAACACACGCACGCTGAAATTCCTGCAACACTAACATCCTCACTGACCCCCAAAACATTGTGCAGGGATGAGCACCAAATATAGAAGTAAAGCAACTGTCACGCCCAGATAGAGTCCGCCTTGCTCACTTCCCTACGGCCATGAGAAATATGCGACTATACAGAAATAGGCTGGACAGTGTAACATGTCCAGGTCGTCAAACTGCAACCTTATAAGATTTATCGCTGCATGTTGTTGTTGTTGGCACTCCGTCGCTTACGACGTCGAGGGTTCCAGTTGATCCGATCAACGGAACAGCCTGCTCGTGAAATTAACGTGCAAGTAGCTGAGCACTCCACAGACACGTGTACCCTTAACGTAGTTCTCGGGGATAATCAGCGTGGCACAGTGTGACAAGGCTGACCCTTTGAATTACAGGCACAACAAAAACAGGAGGTAAGAGTGAGAGAAAGTTGTGGTGGACGAGTACAGCAGGGTTCACCACCATCCCCTGTCGGAGCCTCGTGGAGCTTTGGGTGTTTTTCGCTCAATAAACACTCACAACGCCCAGTCTGGGAATCGAAACCGCGATCCTATGACCGCGAGTCCGCTGCCCTAACCACTGGGCCATTGCGCCTCCACTATCGCTGCATGTTAGAGTGTGCAGAACGGTCATTAGCTAGACAGAGGGGGAATGTTATACCCTAAAGAACAGATTTGTGTTTGGTCGATCAGAAGTTGAGCTCGGATGACAACTGAGAATTAAGTCACTAAGGGGTTAAAGCTAGGCTTCTAATATAAGTGATAGTTCAGATGAAAATAAATAATGCTGGTTTTGTATTAAGAAATTAGTACGATGATGATTAAGTTATGCAGATACCTCAGTTAAATGACATCAAATTTTGTTGCAATGTCACTAAGACTCTTTTTTTTTTTTTTTTTTTTTAGAACTAACTCGGTAAAGTTTATATATTATTTTACTATTTACGCGTAGTCACCGTGTCAAAACAAAATGTCATATTAAAATTAGGAGCCAAAAGGAAGTTGTTAGTAACGATTCAAGGAGGAAGTGTATATACAATTAAAGAAAAAGTTTATGAACAATCAAACCGCAAATTATAGTTAAAATAAATAGACAGAGATTGAGTCAACAGAGATAAACATTGTCAAGGCTACACAATTAAATTCCACTGCCTTGAAATCCAGATAAGTGAGTTCATGTAGACTTTATAGCTTGTCTTCTAGTTCTTAATCTAAATTCCTATCCTGACGGCTCTCATAAACTATTTTCTCGTTGAAGACTCAATTACCTACTCCAACATATTGGTGTAATTATGTAGACTGCTATAAATAGTCGTAAGATGAGTAAACAAAGTTTTTGTATGGGCACTTTTAATCACATTAAGATCTCATCTTCACTCTTAAAACAACCTTATATAAATTTCTTATATAAATAACTTATATAAATTTCTATTGTTTTTTTTAAGAGTGTAGATGGAGACACTACCAAAAGCATTTGCAGAGGCAGCATCATATGCTTACGTTGAAAAGACTAAGCATATGGAAGGTAACTGCAACATTACAAACCCATCCAGCAGATAAACGAATGTAAAACATTAATAATTTTTATATTAAAGTAGATTTGTTTTTTTGAATCTTTTTACGACTCCAGGTCTCAAAAGGATTAGGTAATATGCCCCATACTGCACCAGGCAGACTGTTGAAACTTATCCGCAACTACCAGTCCTATTAATTGCCAATGTTACTGAAAACGATGTAAGTTGTTTACTCTTGACACATAAATAACCAGGAAAAGATGTAAAACATGAAAACTAACGATTTTGTCATATTTATTTATAGAAAAACGATACTAGATAAGAGATCGAGACCCACGCTTCAAGGATTATATGAATAACACAGGGCAAGAATCCTTTAAAATTGGCTGTGGGGAGGGGAAATAGATTTTTTAAATTACAGGATGCTGATAAGAAATGTAAATGTCTGAAAAGATTAAGGAATGCAACTGTATATCTGAGAAATATATCAGCAGCTAAGCACCTTCTTCCCTTAGACACAGTCTTCCTGTGATGCAAACTCTACAAAGAGAACTTCCTCCTACAGAGATTTTAATTGTTTAGTATTTAGTTAACTTCTACACTAAGGAATAAATAACAATAAAGGTATTATAAACGTTTCAAAAATAAAGTCTATATTTTTTACTTTAAGGATATGATGTGAAATGAAAAGTTAACCTTAAAACAATTTCCTATACAATTTGACTCTAGGATGGACAGAGAAGAGGAAAAAAACAAACAAACAAATAGGCATATTTATTTGATAAAGGATCTATTCATTAATAAAATTTAATGATAATAAAGGAACTATTTATTTTTTAAAATGTTATTAATATCACTACAGCCTCACACAAACAAGCATATCATGTAAAAGTTGGAATCAGAAGCAGCGTTTTAAAATATCAACAATAAACCATATGGATGATGTTCTCTCATTATTACTTACACAAAGAAATAAGAGTTTAAATAGGAGAATAAGAAAATGTTGTCCCACTGAGTTTCTTAAGGCAAATGGGAGAAACAAGAAAACTTAGATAAGGAGTTGAGTAAAATAGTTATATCTATATATATACATGTGTGTGTGTGTGTGTGTGTGTGTGTGTGTGTGTGTGTGTGTGTGTGTGTGTGTGTGTGATGAAGGTACATGGCTCAGTGGTTAGAGCATTGGGGTCACAAACATGAGGCAGTGAGTTTGATTCCTAAACTAGGTTGTGTGTTGTGTTCTTGAGCAAGACACTTTATTTCATGTTGATCTAGTTCACTGGTGCCAAGCTGTATCAGCCTTTTGCCTTTCTCTTGGATAACATCAGTGGCATGGAGAAGGGAGGCTGATATGCATGGACTACTGCTGGTCTTCCATAAACAACCTTACCGGAACTTGTGCCTCAGAGGGTAACTTTCTAGGTGCAATCCCAAGGTCATTCATGACCAAAGGGGGTCTTTACCCTTACCCTTTACATATATATGCATAAAATCACTGTGTTATTCTGTTTCTGAAAGTTAAAGCAGGTTTGAAGTTTCAAATTCTCAGTATAAGAAAAGAAAAAGTACTTGTTCATCACCATTTATTTCTGAATAATTGAATGAAGAGGAACATTCTTAGAACATGATTCATTAAGCTTAAATTTTATGAGAAATGTTCATGGAAAATAATAAAAGGAATTTTCCCCCATAATAAAAAGGATGAATACTTATATTCTCCAATGCAAATGTGTAGCAATGATTCAATTGTTAGACTTCATGATTAGAGATATCCATAAATGGATGATCAACTAAACCTAACTTGGGACCAAAAAACTGGGAGAGTAGTGGGTCTTTCCCAAAGATAATAAAGTATAAATTATAACAAAGGACAATCAGGTTAAATCAATAGATCAGACTGTTATTTTTATGATAGATTGATGAAAGGACAAATCAAAAATACATGTATCAAACCTTATATATACATATATATATGTGTGTGTGTGTGTGTGTGTGTGTGTGTGTGTGTGTGTGTGTAAAATTAATATAAGTAGTCATGTGCAATGTTTTACCCAAAAGGAAAACTATGATTGTCATTAAATATGACTAGGGTGTCAGAACACCTACATTGCTGAAAATAAGAGCTAAAAAGCACTTAATTGTATACATATGTACTGAAGGGACTAGAGCTTTGTAGCTCTTATTTCTAGCAATGTAGGTATTCTAATACCCTAGGGAACTTTAACTTCCGTTTACCTACCCATTAGACAGCTAGTTTAGAAATACGGTAAATATAAGGCTGGATGTAAACAATATACACATTCTGGAATAGGATCAAGTCAACACTGCAGATGAAAGTATTGGTTTCAAATTTTAGCACAAGGCCAGTAATTTCAAGGGAGGGAGTAGGGCGATTACATCAGCTCAAGTAATCAACTTATACTTATTTTATCGACCCCTAAAGGATGTAAGGCAAAGTGAGCCTCAGCTGAATTTGAACTCAGGATGTAACGATGGACAAAATGCCACTAAGCATTTCGCTGCGCATGCTAATGATTCCGCCAGCTTGCCACCTTAGTGCAGATATAGTTTAAAAAAAAAAACAGGGGCAATAAAGCCTTGTGAGTGAATTTGGCAGATGAAAACTGAGAGAAGCCTATTGTGTATATGTGTGTGTAAACATGTGACAGTGTATGTTTGTGTCTTCTTGTGTGATTGTTGTAAATGGATATCATTCACTTCCAATATTCTGTGAAAACATGTCTGGCCATGAAAAAATATTGCCTTGCTTGGAAACAGGAAAGGCATCTAACCATAGAAAAATCTGCTTCAATAACTCTGCCTGATATATAACATCACATATGATAACAGAATATATAATATATTATAATATATGCAATATCATAACTATATATATATATATAGCAGTGACAGATCAAAGATGAACTGATTTAGGATCACGTGAAGTGATATGTTGCATTATATAACATATCAGACAGAAGCCAACATTAACAAAATATATTATAGCATTAATTATGATAATTGTAAACAATGCCAACATTGAAAAAATATATCATAGCATTAATTATGATAATGGTAATTGTAAACAATGTGCAACATATGTTGGTGTGTTTCATTCATATATACCATCTTTCTATTTATAACCTAGGTCCACAAAAGGTTCTCACAGGACAATCAGGTTAAATCAATAGATCAGACTGCTATTTTTATGATAGATTGATGAAAGGACAAATCAAAAATACATATATCTAACCTTATATATATATAATTAATATAAGCAGTCGTGTGCAATGTTTTACTCAAAAGGAGAACTATAATTGTCACTAAATATGACTAGGGTATTAGAACACCTACATTGCTAAAAATAAGAGCTAAAAAGCACTTAATTGTATACATATGTACTGAAAGGACTAGAGCTTTGTAGCTCTTATTTCTAGCAATGTAGGTATTCTAATACCCTAGTCATATTTAGTGTGTGTACATGTGTATATATATATATAACATAAAGATGGAGAATTATACATCTACAGTGTTTTTAATATTACAGTCTTTCATATGTTTGTTCCCTTTAAACCAGTGTTCAACATATGTTTCTACTGCATAAGTATCTTAGGATATGGTGTCCATTTGCATCCTGTTGGTTTAGTTGCACTAAGATCTCATCCAGGTTAAATGTATCCATGTAGCTTTATTCAGTGTTGCCACTAGTAGAGTTTAAAGTGAACTATATATATATATATATATATATATATATATATACACACACACACATACAAAAGTACAAATAAAGGTTACAAACCTCATTGAGGGATAGCAAAATCTAATGAAAGTACTGGCTAGTTACCCATACAAAGAATGTTGAACATTACAGTTAATACTCAACTGCAAGGCAACAATATAAGCTGTAGTTTATATATATTTATTTATTGTATAATGAGATAAGAAAATAGAGAGATAATTGATAGATTATTATCTATTAATTAAAATATATCTTCTATCTTTTACTTGTTTCAGTTATTATACTGCAGCCATGCTGAGGCACCACCAAGAATTTTTAGTCAAATGAATCAACCCTAGTACTTATTTATTATTTTGGTTTTTGCTACGTCTGGTCCTTATTCTATTGGTCTCTTTTGCCGAACTGCTAAGTAGTAGCGATGTAAACACACCAACACCAGTTGTCAAGCTGTGGTGGGAGACAAACACATACAAAATCACACACACACACACAGATATATACAAGATGGACTTCTTTCAGTTTCTGTCTACCAAATCCACTCACTAGGCTTTGGTCAGCCCAAGGTTATAGTGAACACTTGCCCAAGGTGCCACACAGTGGGACTGAAGCTAGAATCATGTGGTTGAGAAGCAAGCTTCTTATCACATGGCCGTGCCTGTGCCCATCTCTAACCATCCCAAGCCCACCCACTCTTTTTGTTCTGTCCCCATCATTTCTATTTACCTTGTATCTTGAGGGTCTGCCTTAACACTTTATCACCACTATTTTACCTCTCTTTTCCCATTATTTCTTCTATAATGTGAGTAGACATTTAGTTCTTGTACAAGAAACCTGTACTCTTCAGGCCCCTTCTTTGTCTTAACCTCTCACATTCTAGCGTAAAACTGCTTCCCACTCTAATATAGTCTTTTAGTCATGCAAGCTGCATCATAGGCAATTTATCTCCAAAGAGGCACATCTGAAAACATTTGCTAACATATTTTTATATTAAACTATTCATTAAGATCAGTTGCCACACCATCATCATCGTCGTTTAACGTCCGCTTTCCATGCTAGCATGGGTTAGACGATTTGACTGAGGACTGGTGGACCAGGAGGCGACACCAGGCTCTAATCTGATTTGGCAGAGTTTCTACAGCTGGATGACCTTCCTAATGCCAGCCACTCCGAGAGTGTAGTGGGTGTTTTACGTGCCACCGGCACGAGGGCCAGTCAGGCGGTGCTGGCAACAGCCACGCTCGAAATGGTGTATTTTACGTGTCACCTGCACAAGAGCCAGTCCACCGGCACTGGCAACGATCTTGCTTGAATGTATTTTCACGTGCCACTGGCACAAGTGTCAGGAAGGCGAATAATAATAATAATAATAATAATAATAATAATAATAATAAAACTTATTGGAAGTGTTACCATGTACATGTTTTGTTTTGGTATAAAAGATGGGTTACAGCAAATATTCTGCTCAATACCACTGACCTGATTGACCCTTAGCGGATGCTGCTATGTGCAACTTTGATCATGAGCAAGAGTAGTGGAGGAGCATCATAGCCATGTGTCGAGAGGAATTCTTTGGAGTTTGAATATTTCACCTCTGGAAACATTGGTGTTTCATTCATCATCAATAAACCCTATTCAGGGACCTTTTGAGTGGGATGGGCTACTCGCCCTGAAGAAAATTCTAACTGGGCGCTAACTGACCTGCAAGGTCATGTGCTGTTTATCTTGATATGAAATCACCATGTCATGCACATATAGTAGTGATGCATGTACCTAGTGTACCCTGATCAGATGGGTACATTGGGCTTCATATATTGGCACCCCAGTGTCACTTAGATGGCATGCATTTCTCTCACTTGATAATAATAATAATCCTTTCTACTAAAGGAACAATGCCTGAAATTTTGGAGAAGATGACTAGTCAATTACATCAGCGCCAGTATTTAACAGGTACTTAATTTATCGATCCCAAAAGGATGAAAAGCAAAGTCAACCTCAGCAGAATTTGAACTCAGATCTGAGGATGGATAAAATACTGCTGAGCATTTTTCCCAGTGTGCTAACGATTCTCTCAGCTTTTATAATAATCCTTTCTAATATAGGCACAAGGCCTGAAATTTCAGAGGACAGGTTAAGTCAATTACATCAACCCCAGTGCTCAACGGGTCCTTATTTTACTAATTCCGAAAGGATGAAAGGCAAAGTCAACCTTGGTGGAATTTGAACTCAGAATAGCCTTTGCTTTCCAGCTCTCGAGTGTAATCAAATATACTTAATTAAATAAAGTATTCTTTTCTCCCAAAATGTGAGATCTTGTGTCAAAATTAGAAATCCCTGTTACTTATAATTATTATTCTAATGGCACCATAGTTTAGATTTTAAAATGTGTGCAATAATTTCAGCAAAATTATCTTATTTAATTCCTATCAAACCTTCCATTAACAATAGTTAGCTGCATAAGGATAAAACAAAGACTACCCAAATCAACCACCTAATACTTGGATATTGGGCGATTGGACCTCTATGCAGTTATTCGACCTGCTAAAAATAACAGCCACATCGCTCACAAATTAAACCTCTCTGTGCTCACAAAAAAAGAGAATGGACACTCAGTGTAGTCTTTGGGATTCTAAAAAAAAAAGGAAGGTGATGGCTAGAATGCTTTTGATCAAGGCTAACCAGTGACTAATAACGACCACTACACTACCTTCAGCAAAAGCATCTTTACGTGATCACTGAACCTGTTAGAAATAGCAGCCAGATTTTCAAAATTGCAGTCATTGAAACGGTGACATTGGAATAAACAAACGACGAGAATGATCACAGCTGGAAAGCCTTTGATAATAGACGTGCTAGATCAAGACAAGACGTGGGACTAAACAATATAAACTAAAGGTGCTTAGCAATAGAAAAATATCGATTTAAATATTGCTTTTATTTTGATTTCAAATAAACAACAAAGAGAATACCTAACATTTTAATAGTCATCCTTTGTGTGCCAACAACATGTATATATTGTACATAAGATCTAGAATTATATTTTTGTCAGGGGTAAATATTTTCAACAACGATGCCCCCTAAATGATTTATTTTGGCGCACGGATAAAACTATATTTAAAAATCTATAAAAACTATTGTTGCAACCAGTTTTTTTGCTTTCTCCTTTTTTCAAAATAACTTTTGTTTTCTTTATCTGTTTAAAGCCTGTGTTTTTTTCTTTCTTTATGCTTAAAGCTAATAGTTTTTTTGTTTTTTTTTAAACCTTGTTATATCCCTGAACTCTGTGTATGATAATGCAGAGAGCCCTGTCACCCTGAATGAAAAGTACTAGTTTAGAAAATATACTATATTGGATTTTTAAATAACAAATTACAAATACATGTCTTCAGAAACCAACAACTCAACTTGTAGGTCCCTCCAAATAGTTAATGAAAGTAGAATCAAGACGTTTGCAATGCTGATCCTTCTTTCTTTGTAAGTGCTCTGATGAGATGCTTTTCGACGGGCGGTTCGTTGGCTTCCCGTGCAAAGCTGAATTTGAGTAAGCCTATGAAACAGAAGGGTTGGTACCTGAGAACTTACCCCAACTCTCTCTTCAAAGTGGTTTTGATTTTACTGTATTACGTAGGCAAAACAACTGATTGCTGTAACTAGATTTTACTACTGGGATCGACGTTTGACTTATCTTTCAGAGTTGATAAAATAAATTAGTTATTTACTGGTGTTGAGTCAATTGACTAAATCTTTCTAAGAACTGTAGCCTTATGACAACAGAACAAAAAAAAAAGTAATTTTCATAGAACCTGGATATCTGGAATCACCTTGTGCAATATCATTGTATATCTTTAAAAAACCTCTAAATTTCTCCAGATATCTCTCAGCAATAGTGAGGATTTATACTGTCAAAATACATTTTTTTTTTAATGCCAGTCTGTTTTTCTGCCAGATATAAATATATCAAAAGGGAATGTGAACAGTTTCAACTGTACCTGAACATATCCAATTAGATTCAATCTAAGAATCATTAAATAATATTCGAGATTTTGTAAATCCATTACTTTTGATTGGCACGCAAAATTTCGGAGTATTAATGTCACAATAGGAATTGATGACGTCGGTTTTCTTAAAAGCATAAACAACTCCCCATTTCTTCGATCCTTATAAATACTCCAGCTTCAAAGTACTCAAAAACAATACTACAATTCCATCTGTGGTATATAACATAAAACCGGAAAGACACGTCGAACGGATTTTAAGGTTTCCAAATTACATTTGTATACAAAGTAGCGGGTGCTACTTTTACTGAATACGATGGATTCATTCTCGCCACTTACTATTATTTAAAGTTGTTTATGTAATGCCCTTCAGAATATATATAACTATAATAACTTCCTATTCTCATAGCTATAACTTTAAACAGTTATGCATTAGAAAAAGAAATCATACCATGCAAATTAAGATCCAATACAAGAGTTCAATAGTTTATGCTGGAATAGAATTTTCTATATTGAAGATTTAAAGTTTCACACCAAGGTTAAATTTTAAGATGAATAAAACAAAACTACATATATTACGTTCCTTTTCTTAGAACTTCTGAAGACAAGGAAGCTAGTCATTCTAATTTTTCACTATGTGGTAGGCGGTCAACTCGTTAGTTGAGTCTATTTGTGTGTGCTATGTAGTAAGTGTAAGTGTACATATATATATATATATATATATATATATATATATATACAGTTAAGTATATATATCCTAAAGATAAAACAAAATACTTAAAAGGTACAATAAACATTTACCTTTCCAGCATCATATGTTCCATGTTTCATATTACTTAACAGAAAACTCGAAACGAAAACACTTGTGCGTGCGTGTGCGCATACATGTGTATATTTGTCAAATGGTGCCACGCTTTATCTATAAGCGTCATACGTGAGAGGGGGGAGAGAGAAGAGTAACAGCTCGAGTAAACAATAATACAAAACAGGCTTTAAACATTTAAAACACTATCTATATATATATATCAATAGACAGATTACATTTATCTATTTGCGTTTGCCAGTTGGGCGGGGAATTTCAATTGTGAATTGGGTTTAATTTTAAGTGGTACTTGTATCCAAACTGACAAATATTGTCTTCTTTCTCTAAGCTGTTACTTGTGGGCCGGTTCTAAGTTTTAATGATCATAAAACATAAGGATACGAAAAAAAAAACATTATTATATTTATATTCTTTTTTTATGCACATGCTCCATTGAAATATGACTTGTTTATTTCGCTACTAAATTAACAATTCTTGCTAAAAAATAATTTATTGGATATATTAACATTTTTCATTCAACATCTTCGAGTACGATAAAGCATCGCCAGCTTTGGATTTTGTAAATAAACTTCAAAGATTACTCCACAAAATTGGTAAAAGAAAGGGAAAGTAACGAAAATTGTAATCAACGATGAAGTATTCATTTTTTCTTCTGTTATCTATGTAAAAAAGTATTTACCTTTTTTTGTAGATAATTGAGGGATCGTTGAGGCCAACAGACCCCATACCTGGGAAGGATAAAAATGATTGATAATGATATAGGGTGCAGTCACTCGTATTAAATGCACAGATTTAAGAGGAGTTCGCGGGAACGAGTTGGTATCTGCCAGCAGCTGTGTTCCTGGCCACATGTGTCTATGGGGGAGTGTATTATTATAATAAATAATGATGTATATGTTGCCAGAGTTAGAAAATATTTTGTTAATCTTCCCTAATTCTGCCCGTTTCAGCGAGTCACGTGACAACTCCAGACCGAAATGCGTCAAGACTTCTTTCTTTGCACTTCTGCTTTAAACGTTTTCGTTCTCGCCTCACCTCCTCCTCTCTCTCTCTCTCCGTATCTCTCTTTCTTTCTTTTTTTCTTCCTCTGTTGTCTCTTTCTCTTTATCTCTCTCCGTTTCCCCTTCTCTGTCTATGTATATATCTATATCTAGTGTTACTTCTCTCTCTCTTTTCGGTAACCACACGAATGCAAACCAAGGGCAGATAAGTCGAAATTGATTACTTCGATTTCTGAGGAAAAGAAAAAAAAATAAACACATTCGCACGTGGAAAAGATTTTTTCTTTCTTACGCTACTTCAACAATATGATATTGAATGAAATCTGTTAATTTCTTGCCTAAATCAGTTTGTCATTTCTTTTATCGTTGTTACTAAAAGATATTGATATTTTCTAGAGTTTTGACGATTTGCAAGATAGTACGTACACTTTGCAAAAGATAGCTAAATTTGCAAACATTTTTTGTCTACGGAAGCATTTAAACAAAACACTGTTACGCTCGTATATAAACATTAACTTTAAAAAAAGAAAAAACACACAACTCAGATTCAGAAATTGCTTATCTTTTTTGCGAGAGTAGTGTTGCCTACAACTGTCCACTTTACTCAAGTCCGTTTAGAAATTTAACTGTTTCCAGTTGTGAAAAGACATTACCAAAACCTGGCAATATTTCTTCTCTTCTGAAGGTGTTTAACCCATAAACTGCGATAGGCCACCTCAGTGGCCAACGCGCCAGTGCGACAGGCCAAGTGCGTGGCCACGGAAGAAGGGCGTGATCTACCTAATTTTGATGACGTATAATGTATGCACACGATAGCCTTTCACCCCAGAAACAGTGTAGTCAATCACAGAAGGTGTTAAGAAACACTGAGTATTTTTTTCGAGTGATAGATCGATGTTGACCTTCACCCAAAACAGGCTCAGCTGTTCGTGTTACATACAGCAAAATCCCAGCAGTTTATGGGTTAACAAACAAATCTCCGATCAATTGAGATTATCCAAGCGAACACTTGGAGAATCACTGAGACTCGGCTTAAGGTACGGGCAACTCGGGCATTCACCCAGTGTGTCTTATGTTTGAGGAGGGGTCGGAGGACGTCACGCAATGTGTTGGGATCATACAAATACAAATATGTAATATGAAAATAAAGAGAAACATGAAAAAAATCTATGAGTGGAGTCAAGTTCATTTTAAAGTGTTTCGTAGATAACCGTGGAGGCTGAAAGTGGGTGTGTTATATTCATGAAAAGATTGAGAAACTTCGATGCTGTATTTGAACTGTTTTTAGCTTGTACATTGTGACAAGCATCTTGTTTTACATCCACAGTGTTACCACTTTGTAAAAATTTGGAAGAAGAAAAAAACATAGGCATGGTTGTGTTGTTAAGAAGTTTGCTTCGCAACCACACAGTTCCGAGTTCAATCCTCCCTAAGCTGACCAATACCTTGTGAATAAATTCGGTAAGCACATACTGTGAGGAAACACGTCGCTCAACGGAGAAAGTGTTTTACCTTTGACGGGGTTGGCGAGGAGAAGACGCCAGCTACTAGGCCCGCCTCCTCGTCCTATTTGTAACATTAAGGCTGGATATAGTATTGATCTCAGGAGCATCCAGGCAAGTGGTTCTGTTAGAAGTCACCGTTCCCTAAGGGGACTGTATCGAGGAGGACAATGAGAGTAAGAAAAAGAAGTATGCTGAGCTGGTGGAGCTATGCCAAAGCAATGAGTATAGGCCCGACGCCAGATTTGGTGCTGCAGAATATTCTGGGTGGGCACTAATTTGCGAGGAGACTTTTGTAAATTGCATTTTCTAAATCTGAGGGTGCACCATTGAATTGTGAGGGGGGAAATGTACCACCCAGTGCACCTCATTAGCGACAAGCATTAATGGGTGACAGGCAAGGTATGATCACATCGGGGTGAGATACAAAGGGCTTGCGGGCCAGTTCATCTGTAGAGCTTGCTCCAGCAAAGCCGAAGGCCATCTGGTTGGCTGAGGAGGTTGCAAAGGTTGCCTCTAATGTGGAGGTGGATCAGGAGGTGCGATCACTGGAAGGAGCAGTGTTACCAGAGGCAGCGGTAACTGGACCCAAGCTGGGGTTTTATCAGTCCCGGCTGGGTCATCTAGGTGAGGGTGTCTGGTTTTAAAAGACCCGAAATATCTGACTCCTCGAAACATCACTGATGATGTGTACAGGTGCATCACAGGATAGAACGCACCTGTTCCTGTTATTGTACCCGTCTTAATGATTCTGTTAGTATTCGTCTTTCATGTTAGCTCGTTTTTATCCCAGGAGTTTTTGTTCATGACACCTCTAAACTGAAGAACATTATCATGGGTGTTGAAATTCTAGAGTTATTTGGTCGATTCCTGAAGAGGGGTTTGAACTAGTTTGCGTCTATTATGAGTGTATGTTTCCTATTATTGTGTATGTCTCCCTGTGTCAGATTTTGTAATTAATTAATTAACTTCCGTGGTCTCCATTTCGTGCATCATTTCTCTCTTCTTGTCTATCTATATATGTACCCATCTGTTCATCCTTCTTTCGGTCTTTCTCTTCTTTCTTATATTCGCCTTTCCATCTCTCTTTCAGTCCACCTATTGATTTAACTATCTCTCTACCTTCATGTTTCATTTCTTTTTCTATGTCTTCCCTTCATTTTAACATTTTATCTTTATCGAAGGCGGCAAACTGGCAGAATCATTTGCTCGCCGGACACAATGCTTAGCGACATTTCATCCGTCTTTACGTTCTGAGTTCAAATTCCATCGAGTAAGACTTTGCCTTTCATCCTTTAGGAGTCAAAAAAAAAATAAAGTAACAGTTGATTATTGGAGTTGAGGAAATCGACTTAACCCCTCCACTGAAATTGCTGGCCTTGTGCCAAAAGTTGAAACCAATATTTTATCACAATCTACTTATCTACCCTTATTTTCCTACAGCCCTTTCGCCCACTTCTCGGTCTTTCTCTCAATTAACTAGTTCCTTTTCTTTCTCACCCCTCCCATAAGCCACTATGTGATCTTCCTGTTTTTCTATGCGACCCACCCTTTTGACATTCACAGCTGTCGTGGTCAGCTATTGTTCTTGTAGCTCAGGATTTGTCTGCGATTTTAATTAACTTCAACTCCACAATTAGGCCTCCTTTTAAAATATTGTTTTAAAGGACTCCTTTCTTTCTCAAAACTTGATCTCCTTATCTATCTATCTATCTGTCTGTCTGTCTGTCTGTCTGTCTGTCTGTCTATCTTCCCTTGCTAAGCCCGAAATAGTCACCTCTTTCCCATTAGCGTTAGTTCACACAAACACGGCTTAATTTTCTTCTTTGTCGCAAGACATTCTTCGTTTACGTATTTTTCACTTTCTGTCATTGCTTATTCGTTTCGCCGTTATGTTTTTCCTGTTCTTGCAACTCGTCCTTGTTTACCTTCTAGTCCAAAGACTTCTTCTGGTCTTGTTATTGTGCCTGTCTCATTATTTCTGTTTGCTTAGGCAGGCCAGCTGACAGAGTCGTCAACACGCTGGATGAAATGCATAGCGGTATTTCGCCCGTCGCTACGTTCTGAGTTCAAATTCCGCCGAGGTCGACTTTGCCTTTCATCCTTTCGAGGTCGATTAAATTATGTACCATTCAAATTCTGGGGTCGATGTGATCGGCTAGTCCACTCCCCCAAAGCTTCGGGCCTTGTGCCTATAATAGAGAAGATTATTCCTGTTTGTAAGCGTCTTTCATGTCAGCTTGTTTCTATCCCGGCAGGTTTTGTTCCTAACCTGCCAAACTGAAGAATTTTATCCTAAGTGTCGAATACTGGTGATGTTTGGCTGATAACTGACGAGAAGTTTGAGCTTGTCCGCATCAATATGTGTGAATACCTATTATTCTGTACGCCCCCTCCCCGTACCACACTTATTTTACATGTGCGTGTACATGTGTGTGTGTTTGTGTGTGTGTGTGTGTGTGTGTTAGGCTTTATAGGTTAACACATATTAAACTTTCCATATTGTTTTTTTTTTTTTGTTCATTTTCACGTGGATTCTAGAAACGTAGAAAAACAAATATGATGAATTTTCACTAATCCTTAATATTTTCTAAAATCGACGGTCAGATGTCACACAAGGATAAGAAAACAATCACAAGAAAATATACAGAAAAGTATATCTGAAGATTAATATAGACAGGGAGTAATGATCGAGAACAGGACGAAACAAGTTTCAAGATAACTCGCTCAGAAGAGCAACGAGTTGGCATGCATCACAGAACACAAAACAATTTTACTATAATGGGCGTTATGTCAGTCCGTCTGTCCGTCTCTTTGTTCCCTCAGGTAATTTGTGAACTTTGAATGTATAAGAGTATAAACAAGCGTTAAATAGTGTAAACAACTAAAATAAAAGTATATCTAAATAACATATTTTCTTAATACTTTTTATGTAGTGGTCGAAGGGAGCTTTGGCTTTCATTAGGAGTGGTCCACATAATCATTCATGATACAGAGGCTGAGAGCCTATTTCAATTCGGGAGTGAATCGCCATCACATGTCACTTAGTCGCAAACACGTGTCATATAGCTGCAATAGAATGCTGCATCACCAACAATAATGTGATTTCTCTAAGAAATCGCATTATATATCTATCAAGCCCATTTACACGTTTCTATCACATTATATCTATCACATTATATATCTATCAAGTCCATTTACACATTTCTCAATACATACTGCTGTTATAACTTCCCTTTCTCACTTTATGTCTCCATCGTAGATGGGTAGATTTGCTAGTATTTAATAATTCTGAGTTAAGTCACTGCTGGATCATTTTTTTAAGGTGAATCCATCTTTTGTAGGAAATAAGCATACACACACATACACGCGCGCGCACACAATGGTCGTAATGTATCCGGCTGTAGTTCTCTTTCCACGTGAACACTTGCTTTGTGTCAAGTGAAAAGCTTATGCGTGATATTCTCCTAAAACATTTATCTCCAGTAATATTGATTTGTTACTAAGTTACGAAGCAACCTGTTTTCATCTCTATAATATTTAATAAGAAGAATGAAGATTATGCTACAATGTTTATGCTTCTTTCTTGAATATTTGTAAAATAGCTGAAGAGAAACTGGCTTCAACCGGTGATTGAAACTAACTCATAGCCGCTGCTAACCAGGATCTTGGCATTTTCAACATTGCTCGCCGCTTCTTTGGTTAGATGAATGCAAACTGTTTATATGATGAGACGGAAAGTAATTTCCTGTCATAATGTATTAATCTAAAATGAAATTAAAATCTAAGATTGATAATGAATTTCAAAGTATAATATCAAAAATGTGATGCAGCATAGGCGCAAGTTTAGCAGCATAGTTAAGAAGTTTGCTTCGCGACCGTACTACCGGATTCGATATCATTATACCGTATCGGGGAAAAGTGTGTTTTGTAGCTTTGGGTCGGTCAGTATATTGTGAGATAAATTTAATTGACAGAAACTGTGCAGAAGCCCATCACACACACACACACACACATATATATCACATATTGTTGACATCATAAGAATTTATAAACAGGCAGCCCAATATCTGCATACTTTATTTATAGTGTTATATGCTGTTTCCAAATCGATTTACAAATACAATATCTCTACATTCACTCTCTATTTCCTATCTTAACTAAACTAACTATTGTTTAATCATCCTCTCACACCGTCTCCGATGAAGGGATATAATAAATATACTGGAAACAGCTGTAAGACATTCTATTTACAAATGCTCTATATTATACACAGCCGTGGTCTTTTATCTCATTACGAAAAGTAAATCCTTATATTCACAGGCTGATATATGACTTACGTTGGACCCCTTATTCGCATAACCACCGAACCTGGAGCTCAGCAGTGGTCTATCCATAGCACTTACTCAGCATTACCTGAAACCTCTGGGTCTAATTGACACCACTATCGCTCATAACCTATGAGCGATATATATATATATATATATATATATATATATATATATATATATATATATATATACATAGGTTAGCTGAGTTAGAGATTAAAATAACCGTCTAAGGGATTGAAGCAGCCATTACACTACCGGTATATTACCTATGTTTAATCATGGGGATACGTATGCAAGCATATTATGCTCATAAATTATAGGTAACGACAAGGATAAACATGAGTTTATCAAGAATCAAAATTTAAAGAAAACAGAAAATGGAGAAATATTGATGAACAACAATTGACTTACATCAATTATTATTTATTAATTCAATACAAATAGACTGCAGTCTATTGAATTAATAAATAATAATCGATGTAAGTCAATTGTGGTTCATCAATATTTCTCCATTTTCTGTTTTCTTTATATATATATGTATTTATTTATTTGTGTGTGTGTTTGTGTGTGTGTGTGTGTCATATCATCGCTTAACAATCAATGTTGATGTGTTTACGTCCCCGTAACATAGCGGTTCGACAAAAGAGACCGACAGAATTAGTACTAGGCTTACAAAAAATAAGTCCTTGGGTCGATTTCTTCGACTAAAGCTCTTTAGGGCAGTGGTCCAGCATGGCTGCCATCAAATGACTGAAATAAGTAAAAGAACACACACACACGCACACGCACACACACACACACACACACATATAATCATTTAATGTACACAGTATAAAGATACGAGCTACTAACAGTTTCTTGCTTTGGAGACGCGTGTCTAGGCAAGTTTTTATAACGCGCCTTGTGTCTCAAAGCAACCTTAATACTCTGAACACATTGGCAAATCAGGAAGTTAGTACAAGAGAAATCACGAGAAAAAACGAGAAGAAGGTTCATGGTAAAGACACAATATATGTTGTAAGAACCTACCTAGACCCGCGTCTCCAAACCAAGAAAGTATTAGTAGCTCGTACCTTTATACTCCTGACATTAAATGATATTTATCTCTCACTGGATGAAGTACGTTTTCTGTTGATTTTACCTTAACGGAACAGTAAGATATATGGGAGTTATATTATGGTAGTGGAATAGTGTTTTAACTGCTATTTCTAAATTTCGGTATATGGTGAAGCAATTTTTGCTGAACTCTAATTATAATTATGCTTATAATTATAAATACTCTCATATATATATATATATATATATATATATATATATATATATATATAAGAGGTTAATTGAGTTAGAGGTTAAAATAACCGTCTAAGGGATAGAAGTATCCATTACACTACCGGTATATTAGTTATGTTTAACCATAGGCATACATATACAAGCATATTATGCTCATAAACTACTACTACTACTACTACTACTACTACTACTACTACTACTAATAATAATAATAATAATAATAATAATAATAATAATAATAATAATAATAATAAAAATTTCTTTATTAACTACAGAGGTTTACATTACGAAAAACATTATGGACAGTACAAGACAAGGCAAAGAATGTGTGTGTGTGTGTATGTATGTATGTGAGTGTGTGTTGTTGTGAAGGTCTTGCATGTAAACAAGACTAACAAAATTATTTTTAAGAAAGAAAGAAATCAACAATGTATAATCCTCAATAGGGAAGAAACGTTCGATGGCTGCTCATGGAAAAACCCCATAAAAAAAACAAGGGTACCCTGACTTTTGGCGCCTTTTTTTCTTTCCTTTTTTCCAACTACAGACGTATGCTCAGGGCAGGTCCGTTCACTCGCATCATTCTCACCACTTTCATCCACCTTTCAGCAAACTGGCTAGAAGACAACACTTCCCTATCTACCTTATTTAACTTTTCAAGTGAAATTTGAAGAAGTTGATCAGGGATTGGCTGAAGAGAAAAGCGTTTGTCTTCAGCTCCTTCAATTTCGTCTACCATACAACCTCTTTCGCCATGGCCACCAGGCATATAAACACAGCCTTTCCTTCCCGGTTAAAGGAAGGCGGCGGGGCGATCTTCACGATGGATTCAGTTGATAGCCGGATCCGTCCCACACGCGACAGCAGGTGTTCAACATAAACCCATAGGTCAGCAATGCTCGGGTACTGGACTAGTGCATGCAGAACCGTCTCGTTGTTCTGTGCACATCTCGGACATGCTCAGTTGACGGCACTTCCGTGCCTGCAAAGTTTATCTCGAACAGGCAAAGCTCCCTGTTCGAGATAAACTTTACAGGCATGGAAGTGCCGTCAGCTGAGGACCGAGATGCGCGTAGATAATAATGATAATAGTAATAATCGTCACAGTTAAACTAACTGAAACATGTAGAGATAGCATTCTCTTATGGACGTGTTGAGCTTATGAAACAGCACATACATAAAGATGTCATCTCTGGACAGATACCGCAATAACTGGCCTATCAGCACTGTATATACACAAAAGTACGATACACAGAGGACTACATTTTACAAATATCTGTAGCGAAAACGTTTGAACAAAAAGAAATTTTTAGTAAATTGATACGACGGTGTGGAGAAAAGTTCCTGGATTTAAGGATATCACAAAAGGCCTGGTTAAAGGCCCAGGCTTCCGAGTTCTTTTACAAGGTTTAGAAAAACTAAAAGACCGCTGCAATAAGTGTGTGAATCTCAGCGGGGAATATGTTGACTAAAATCATAATGAACTGATCGTCTTGTATTTCCTTTTACCCAGAGTCAGGAACTTTTCAGCAACCCCTCGTACGGCTACGATTTGAAATCAAGTCACTTCACTCATTTCTATCTTGAGGAAAGACATGGCTGCCAAAATATACTGTTTTCCTTACTTCAGAAAGACATCCAGTGTTTTAAAAATATCTGTTGACCGAGAAAAGCAGCAATCTGAGACGCAGGTTTATATTAGTAATTCTACAGAGTTTCAGATGATCAAAACCTCGCTGTACCATTAAAATAGTTACCCATCATGCCAAGCGTTGTAAACTATGAGAGTGATATTTAATGAAAGCGCGATCCAATTTCAGTTCAAAACTAGAGCTATTATATTTCACTTGCGTCAATGTCCTTGTAATGTAGTCAAATGTATTTTATATCATTAACGGTAACAATTACCTATAAGTTTTGTCTAGCTTGTTCCACTATAATGTCTGTTGGATATATTTCACATATATCTTATTTACATATACCTACATAAATACATACATACAAACACACACGCATGCGCACACGCACACACAACACACACACACACACACACACACACACACACACACACACACACACACACACACACACACACACACACACAATCTTGATACGAGAAATTGGATTGAACATAGATTGAGGCGCCTCTGGTGACAGATTTCGGCCATTAATGCTATTAAAACCTACTGTTCTGGTAAATTGTTCAAAGGGAAATTTTAAATTCCAAACAAAAATGGCAATATATATATATATATATATATATATATATATATATATATATACATATACATATATCGCACACAAGACGTGGACATGCTCTTCCCTCGTCAGTTATCGTCCAAAAATCATATCAGTTTTGCGCCTTTAACGAGAGAGAGAGAGAGAGAGAGAGCGAAAGAGAGAGAGAGAGAGAGAGAGAGAGAGAGAGAGAGAGCGAAAGAGAGAGAGAGAGAGAGAGAGAGAGAGTTCAAAGTATAGATATGAAGGAAGCCTCCAGTATAGAATATTTAAAATCTAAATTGAATGGGTAGAGACACGTCATAATAGCAATCACTAATAAAATATGGTACAGGAATCATCGCGTGGAGAAAAGAGGAAGAATATCAACACAAAGATGAGGAAGTAGATCCCAATGCACAGATAAACATACGCTCCACTAATCAGATGTAGACCGTTCAGACAGAGGGGGGAGACAGAGCCAGACACAGACAGACAGACAGACAGACACAGACACAGACAGAGACAGACAGACAGACAGACAGAGACAGAGACACAGAGAGAGGGAAGAGAAAGAAAGAAAGAAAGAAAGAAAGAAAGAAAGAAAGAAAGAAAGAAAGAAAGAAAGAAAGAAGGGGCAGAGAGAGAGGAACAGAAAAAAGATGGGAGTGTTGAAGAGATTATATAGAATCACAGAAAATAAATGTAGGATTCTTTCCAGAGGAGAAGAGAAGTTCTTCTTTAGGAAGTGAAAAGCCAAAGTCGACCTCTGCGGCATTTGAACTCAGAAAATAAAGCAGGACGGACGAAATGCCGCTAAGAATGTTGTCCGGTCAGGCACTGGCTCTCATGGCTTCTGGTCTTAATTGATTGGAAGTGTTATCATGTACATTCTTTTGTCTTGGTATAGAAGATGGGCTACAACAAATATTCTGCTCAGTACCACAGATTTGCTTGTCAGTTGTTTGACCTTAACCAGTTGAGCATGTCCTTTAGTGGTTGACGATATGTGCATCTCTGATCACGAGCAGAAGTAGTGGGGAAGCATCATAGCCATGTGTTGAGTGGAATTCTATGGAGTTTGAATGATTCACCTCTGGAATCATGGATGTTTCGTTCAACAACCCTTATTCAAGGACCATTGAGCGGGATGGGCTACACGACCTGAACAAAATTCCAACTGGACCCCCACCTGCAAGGTCATGCGCTGTTTATCTTGTTATGAGATCACCATGTCGCGCACATATGGTCGTGATGCATGTGCATGGTGTACTCTTATCAGATGGGTAGTTATGATGGGTATTCTGGGCTTCGTATATTTTACCCCAGTGTCATTTTGATGGCATGCACTGCTCTCTCATTCAATAATAATAATGATAATAATAATCATAATAATGATAATAATAATAATAATAATAACAATTATAATAATAATGATGATGATGATGATGATGATGATGATAATAATAATCCTTTCTGCTAAAGGCACAAGGTCTGCGACCCCGAAAGGATGAAAGGCAAAGTCGACATCGGCAGAATTTGAATCCGGAGCGTAGAGTCGGAAAAATACGTCAAGGCATTTATCCGATACTCAAAAGATTCTGCTTTGGAACGTTAATAGACTAGCAACATTATTGTTCCGAATTAGATATAACACACGCACACACACACACACACACACACACACACACAAACAAACACACAAACACACACACATTGCCTTTGTTACCCAAATTCCAAGCATGAAGCTTTGTTTCTTTGCAAGAAACCAGTTCTCTATCCTTGTGGGAAGAATTCAGAAAAAGAAAAGAAAAAAAAAGAACGAACGAAAAAGCGTACACACATTCATGCATGTATACATACATACATACATACATACATACATACATACATACATACATACATATATACAATGAATTTGAAGATGGCAATATTCAAATAGGGGAAAAAATTGCTATAGCCATGTTTCAATATATTCCTATTTACATCCACACCTACGCATGCACTACACACACACGCACGCACGCACACACACACACACACACACACACACACACACACACACACACACACACACACACACATTTGTTCTTTCTCTCCTCCTTCTTCCATCATCTCTTTATCGTTCTATGAAACATATGGTTTTGAAATGTAGCATTGTCTTTCTTTTTGTCTCTGCCATTCGTTATTTTCATTTCAGTCAGTCGGCCAACGAGAGCAAGAAAATCCAACTGATGCACCCATTGAAGTAAAATATGTGTTAGGTTGGAAGATCTCGGATATAATGAGAATAGGTGAAGGTCATTTGATAGAACAAAATATCTTATATAGATGTTATCAATTGAAAGAAATTGATCAAAATATAAAAATAAAGGGAACAAAAAGAAAAAAAGAAAAAAGGAATCAAAAACACAGATAAAGTGAACAAGAGTGATATTTGAAAATGGAAGAAGAAGAAATAGACTGAAAAACTCTAGTAGCTTACGTCATAGAAAAATCATTAGAAACCGGCTTGGTAACAAACAAAGAGCCAAATATGCACTAAAAATAAATGACGCCGTTAAAGCCGAACTATAAAACAAAAATCCAGAAATCAATAAATGTTGTCTCATACAAGGCAGAGCAGAGCATATGATTAAGAGTTTCAAAGTTTTTTTTCTCAGCTCTGATGGTGGTATATTACCGACAAACACATCGGTCGAAGGTGATGAATGGTCGGTTTTATGAGTAATGCTGCTATGGTAGCGTCGGATAAAATACCCTCAAAGTTGAGGGGGGGGGGGGGGGTCCGACACTCTTTACATTCTGAGATCAAACAGAATCGTGGTCAACTTTGCCTTTTATCATTTCGGAGTGATAAAATATAATACAAGCTCAGTATCGGAGTCGATTTAATCGACTAACCCTTCTCCCTCGCCTATATTTCTGGTCATTTGTCTTATGTTAGACCTAATCGTTGTTATGGCAAGAGCCATGTGACGAGCTGACAGAATCACTAAGAGAGCCGGAAAAAAGTGTTTTGTGGTATTTCTTACAACTCATTATACGTTCTAACTTCGTCTTTCATCCCTCCGGGCTCGATGAAATGCCAGTCAAATACTGGAATCAATGTAATTTTGCAAAATTGCTTGCCTTGCACCAAAATTGGAAAGAATTATTACGGTGACAAGTGGAAAAGTAAAAATTTTAGCGTGTCCAACAAAATGCATTGATTTGTGTAGCTGCGGTTCTTATTCTAGCCTTAAGTCTAAATTATAAACAACAATGTGATTTCTAACAATGGAACAAAACCAGATGATAGTGGTGGTGGTGGTGGTGGTGATTCCTTTCCTGGAGGAATATTTGTGGTGTTAGGGTAGTAGATGAGTCCTTTTAGAAATGAAGGCCTCTTCGGGAAATCACATTGGGAGAACAACTACTTGACTACGTTTGCAATGATGTAATAACATATACATTGAATTGGACAGAAGAATAAAAGGCGAGAATGAAACGATGTGGTACTCATTACTTTTCCAAAAACATTACGATGTAAATGTCGTCAACAGCTTTCAAATGTAACCAGGTCATTCATTTTATCTCGATTGGCAAGGAAGCTCCCGTTGCTCACTCAATGGTGCTTGATATTCAGAAAAATATAAAATAGATTGTTGATTCGTTAGCCAAGAATTCCCAAGATTTTAAATGAAGATGAAACTGAGAGCTGCAAGGTTTATGTTTTTGCCTAGGGTACTAGGCAAAATTTTTGCCTCGTGTATTTTTCCGGGACCCGAAACCATGGGTATTAATAGCGGAGATGAAGTGGGATTACTTCAATTGAAGAAACCACATATATTCTATCTTTTAATTATTTCAGTCATTAGACTGCGGCCATGCAGGGACACCGCCTTCAGGAGTTTTTAGTCAAACTTATCGACCACAGTACTTATTTTCTTTATAAGCCTGGGTCTTATTCTATCGGTTACTTTTGCCGAACCACTAAGTTACGGTTGTCAAGCGATGGTGGGGACAAGCACAGACACAAAAACACAGACACGCATACATATACGACGGTCTTCTTTCAGTTTCTGCCTACCAAATCCACTTATAATAGCTTTGGTCGGCTCGAGGTTATAGTAGAAAACACTTGCCCAAGGTACTACGCAGTGGGACCGAACCCGGAATCATGTGGTTGGGAAGCAAGCTTCTTACCGCACAGACACGCCTGCGCCTATCAACACAACCACAAATTCTTTTTGCTTGTTCCAGTCATTGGACGGCAGCCGTGCTTAGACACCGCCTTGAAGGGTTAGACCAGGTATAGACAACCTTTTTTGAGAAGCGGGCTGCATGAGACAGAAATCATCATCAGGCCGGCCGCACCACTTAAAAAAATTCGATAAATTTTCAGATTAACACCCGCACGATTTTCACTAGGGTGTTAGGGTTAGGGTTTTAGAGTAAGGGTTAGGGTTTTAGGGTTACGGTTACGGTTAGGGTTTAAGGTTAGGGTTAGGGTTAGGGTTTAGAGTTAGGGTTAGGTTTAGGATTAGGGTTAGGGTTTTAGGGTTAGGGTTAGGTTTAGGATTAGGGTTAGGGTTTTAGGGTTAGGGTTAGGTAATTCCGTCCCTAACCCTAACCCTAACCCTAAAACCCTAACCCTAAGACCCTAACCCTGACCCTAAAACCCTAACCCTAACACCCTAGTGCAAATCGTGCGGGTGTTAATCTGAAAATTTTCCAAAAATTCAAGGTAATTTTTCGTTAGGTGTGCCAGTCAGAAAGTCCTGCGGGTCGCAGTTTGCCCATGACAAGTTTAATCGATCAATCGGTCCCAATATTATTTCACATCTAGTGCTTATTCTGTTGTTCTCGTTTTGCTGTAGCGCTAAGTTACGAGGATGCAAACAAACTAGCAGTTGTCAAGCGGTGAAAGACAAGCACGCACATATGCATACGCGCGCGCGCACACACACACACACAAATTTTACTTTTCCACTGTTGTCACCATAATGAATCCTTTAGATAAAGGGAAATCTCAGTGTATTCTCTCTAATTCACTTCCCCTCCTTTGATGGTCTTCACACACGGATAGTTTTTTTTTTTTTTTTTTCACGTGAACCTCCCTTTCCCCATAACATAATGAAGCTGAACACACGACGTTCAGAGATCGCTTCCTGTTCGTAATCCTAAACTGAAGTCATTTCACTTTAATTATCCCGCTAAAACCCTTGAGAAAGATATCTAGTCATTTCCAAATATTAAGGATCCATATGGCTAGTTAGTATTCATCTCCGTTTTCTGTAGCTTAGACAGATTGCTATTCTACTAATAGTAGTACGTTTTTTTCACGTAACAGAATAACTGAAATTTGTGTTTGAAAGTCTACCAAACGTTAATTAAATTCGACCGCCAGAAAAATGAAGGCAAAGCTAACCTCAGCAGAATTTTTTTTTAATAGAAGGCGTAGCTAAAAGCCGCAGTTCCTTCTCTTACAGAACCGACTTGAAGCTAAATGGACCGGACAGTTGAGAAATAAATGTCTTGGTAATAAATGTTACTCAGCGACAGTACTAGCTAGTGTACGAACAGTCAAGTTTTCTGCTGGTTATTCGAAGCCATATCGAATCAGTGGATCGTCCGTGATTCTCACATAACACACCCACCCTCCCCACACGTATGCTGAATCACTCAAAATCAATACAATATAGAATAGTGCATTACGATGATATTACGATAGATGCGAGATATTTATGAAATGTCGTCCACTGTTTATCTGTGAATAGTACAAAACCTATTTGGTCAGATTGTGGAAATCGATATTCTATTTTAATTACTCGTATTTACTACTACTTACTATGTAAATTGTTTATATTTAGATAAACAAGCTGTTGACGTTAATTACTCAGTTCTCTATATTTAGACTATTTTTTCCTCCTTTAATGTAATTTCCGAACAGGGCCGGATTAAGGTCAACTAATGTTCTAAACACAGTCTAACAATGTTGCCCTCTCGACCCTTCAATTATCTCACTGACAAGACATTAAGCCATAATAATGTGCTAAATGTGAAATAATACAATTAAAAATACCGTTTTCTTCTAGTTCATTCCTCAGGTCAGATCCCGCAACTATACTGAATATAAACTGTTTTTCTTCTTTTTTTTTTTTAATAAATTTTAATTATATTTATTTAGTACAAAATAGTTGTTAGCATAATGAACACATTACGTATTTATGTATAACTAGATCAACAAGAAAATGTAAATTTTCCAAGTCTTTGCAAATGGCGCCCGTGAGGCGAAAGCCTCATGTACAGGGGTTCCCAACCACCGGACTGCGGATCATTTGGTCCCGGGCCGCATAGAAAGAATAATTTAAAAAATTTTATTTCTATTCTATGACTATTGCAATCTGTTGAGTGTTTTTCCATTATATGTGGATTATATATGCAATACATACGTATTATCCTTGTAATAATTAAATTATACAGGAATGGGCAAAGGTAGGTTTACAGTTACTTGACTCAATCAGACACTCAAAGTCACCAGAATTTTTTTTTTTTTAAAGGGCTTCCAATGAACTAGGGCATCTCCTACAGATCCCTTAGTCGACTTTTGAATCACTTAGGTATAAAAAAAAAGAAATAAAGAAATGAAAAGAACATTCTACTCATCTTAACCAAGTGTATACCTACACTTGTCCACCCTTGTACGTTATGCATTTTATTGTTTGTTTGTTTGTTTGTTTTAATTTTATGCGCGTTATCTCCCGGTCTGTGTGGAGGCGCAATGGCCCAGTGGTTAAGGCAGCGGACTCGCGGTCATAGGATCGCGGTTTCGATTCCCAGACTGGGCGTTGTGAGTGTTTATTGAGCGAAAACACCTAAAGCTCCACGAGACTCCGGCAGGGGATGGTGGCGAACCCTGCTGTACTCTTTCACCACAACTTTCTCTCACTCTTACTTCCTGTTTCTGTTGTGCCTGTAATTCAAAGGGTCAGCCTTGTCACACTGTGTCACGCTGCATATCCCTGAGAACTACGTTAAGGGTACAGGTGTCTGTGGAGTGCTCAGCCACTTGCACGTTAATTTCACGAGCAGGCTGTTCCGTTGATCGGATCAACTGGAACCCTCGACGTCGTAAGCGACGGAGTGCCAACAACTCCCGGTCTGTGGGAAAATAGTCTTGTATGAAACCACTCCGTAGTACATGAAAGAGTGGAGACCAATGCCTTAGAGCGAGAAAAAATATATACAAATTTTCAAAGTCTTTTCTTTTATCATTGAAAAAAAAAAGCAGCTATAATTTTATCATTTGCATAATAGTAAATATGATAGTGGAAAAGAACAGAAAAGCTTTCTAATGCCTCTCTTCTTTTGGTGTTCTAAGCACATTATGCATGTATTGTTTAATAGTTAATCAAAGCTGCTCTCGAGACCACACGGATTTAATTTCAGGGACACAGGTATTTCTAAAAATTAGAGAGTGAAAAGTGAACCAGTGATCACAGAACCGACAATG